>NC_039264.1:23021479-23171479 GCF_003368295.1 Carassius auratus | reverse complement strand
TATTTCAGTCCAGCCAAATAATAATAATAATAGCAATAATAAATATTGTTTTACATATATCATATAAACATATATATAAACGTTGTTTGAGATACAATTATATTAAATTTATTGTAGTTAAGTTAAATTTTATAAATATATATATATATATATATATATATATATATAAACACACACAAACGCGCGCACACACACACACACACACACACATATAAGTATATATATAATACAATTATAATGGTTCAAGAATAAAGCCCTGTGGGACCCCATAGCTAAAAGTCTGAGTAGCCGTTCTGTCTGTTTGTTTTTGGGGATGTATTCTGTGACATTCAAAATAAAGAATCCTTTAGGATTGAATCCTTTAGAATAAAGAATAAAGAATCCTTTAGAATTGTACTTGTCAGACTGTACGAACATGATGAACATGTCACACTGTGGGATCTCAGTTTTCATTAATGTCAGATTATATGACAGCCAAGACACGTTAAAAATGGGTGTGCACAAGAAAACATGTTCAGAAATTACCTTGTCAACCCATACACGTTCAGTGACTGCGAGCTGCATTGCATGCGGAGCTGAAAGTTGGTGAGTATATGAATTATATGAATGTCAGCAATACCTGTGCATTTAAAAAGAATAATGTAAAAAGCACTACATACCCACATGAAAACAGCAGCGCAACTAGTGTTTATCATAGCAAAGGCAATGTATTATATGAATTCCATGAGCGGAGGACGAGAGCGCAGGAGTTTATGTGGTTAGAAATCTCTAGCATTAATTCTGATCATTGCTTGACTTGTCGAAGACAGTTTGAAGATTGATAAAATTTGATCACTACAGCAATTAATCGGCAGTCGCTGAACATATCAAACTAACAAGCAAAGACTACAGATTTTAGCCTAGGATTATAGGAATCCTTAAGGATTTTCAAAATTGGTCTCAGACGACCAAATAGTGTCCAAAATAGGACAGTGTGAGCCAGGCTTAAGATTCTGTAACATTTCTTAATGTTAATAAAAAAAACTAATATTTCTATATAAAAAGCATAGTTCACAGTTCACATTCACAGTTACGTAAAAAAAGGAGTAGCATTTTACTATTTGTATGCTGTGAATGGCTCATTCAGAATAAATCTGAAACCAATTTTTGGGTCACAACCCTCCAGTTTGAGAGCCACAGGCTACTCATTCCTAAATTAAAAGACACAAAGCACATAAACACCCCAAAACAAAAAAATCTCTTTCAGCATTGCTGCAGTTCTTCTGTAATCTACTTCAATGGACATCAAACTAGCAGTATTCAGGGCAGCGCCTGCATCAACACACAGATTCCTTTTTGGCCTTCGACTCTGGCAAGCACCTTCCATCACACATTTTCCAGCATGGAGGAGAAACGGGCAAGATTTCTTATGCCGAGCCTCCTTCTTTCCTATGCCTTTCATCAGCCGCCAATGTTCCCCACGCTTGAAACAAACAAAAAGGACAAGCGAGAGAGAGGGAGGGAGAGTGAGGGGGGTGAGCGGGAGATACAGCTGATGCTGTAATCACCCTGGATATATGCAATACATTTTTCTGCTGGAGCGAAGCTGCCATCTTTCCTGAGACCAGATGGCGACATTACAACACTAAGGTTGAGTGATTACACCTTACAGACCGAGAGGTTCAGGAATGGGGGTGAAAGCAAGATACTGCTACAGTGAATTATTTTCTCCACTCACTTAATATTTGTATTTTAGTTTGGAGCTGAATATACAAGTATATATGAAAACTGTACATTCTGAAGTACTTACACTAAAATGTATTTTTTTGTATGTGTGTTTCCATGGGGAAAAAAGAAATACATTATTTTACCCTACTTTGAAAAAGGCCAAATTCTTTAAGATATATATATATATAGAGAGAGAGAGAGAGGAATAATTGCTTAAATAAATTTTATGATTTGAATAACGCATGAGCTTTTTGATTGCGAAAGATTTTCTTCTACTAATTCATTTAATACTGCTAGAATAATATTTACTTTATTTCAATAATTAAATTTTAATAAATATAATTAATTACTTAATTTTTTTATGTTTTATAATTTGAATAATGAACATGAGGGGGGATCTTTACATTCTCTTGCTTTAAGATATTTTTCAAAAATTTTATTTAAGAATATAGATTATTAGCAGCAGTTAATTGTACTGAACTTCCTTTAAGTAGGGTCAAAAAGTCTGCAGTCTAAAAAATGCTTTAATTTTCTAATTTTTTTAGCCCGACAATTTGACGCAAAAATTAGATTTTGAGTCCCAATTTTTCAATGTGATCTCAGATTCCAATTGTTTATGAATATGGTAATCAAATATGCTAATAAAACAGTGCCATTGTATTACCATCTGATACCATCACTGAACTATGGTACTCTTTTGTAAGGCACAGTAAGAACCCATCTGTCCTGTCCCACTCTAAAAACGACTCATCTGGAATTGTGATAATGTTGGTCTCTCGAACCCATCACGTATAAGAGATACACATGGGATGTGCATCAACAGACAAGTGTAAGCGAACCTGGGTGGCGTGGTCACACCAGAAAAACATATCCTATCAGAATCAGGCAATCTTGTTTCTCCGTGGTGGAAACCGAGTATCTGTGAGCCAGACTAATCTTGGAGACAGAGGTCAACAAGTTTGGAGAGTGATGTGGAGAAGCATGACACACCTGTCACATCGCAGCTCCTCCGTGAAATCCAGGCATTACCCATTCAGTGGAATGAAATGGAAATGAAATGAAAGGAAGCGTTACCAAGACTACGGCTGGAGATGGAGAGAGGGGAGGTGAAAATCGGATGTAAAAAAGAGCGAGAAAGAGAGGAAGAAAAGCGAGGACATGTTGCAGTTAGAAGAACAAAGGGCTGGAAAGAGGAAAGAGTGTGTTCAAGGGCAACAGCCACTTCTTGTGGGAACTTGACCAAGAGCGAATGTAATATTTGCTTTCCTTCATATTATTCTCAGTGTGGTTTGTTTACCTTTATGGACAGCTAAAAAAATAAATAAATAAAAACATCTAAAACATTGAAACATTCCAAGACAATGAGATTTTTAAATGAAATATGATTGCAGTGATTCTAGTGAATAACTTTTTTAAGGTAAATTACATAATAGTTTCTGCAAACTCTCAAACGACTTTTCTTTTCAATGTATTTAGTGATCAACATTTTATAAAATACATTTAGGGGGAGTCATGGCCTAGTGGTTAGAGAGTTTTTCTCCTAATATATTTGTGGTATATTATGGAATTCTAATAGTCCAAGAATAAAGCCCTGTGGGATCCCATAGTTAACAGTGTCAGCATTTTATGAAAAATTTATTTTTAAAATATGATTAATCTCAAATTAACTGATATACTGGTTAAGCTCTTGAATGAGAATTGCCGAGGGGCCAGCTTTTTTGTATTTGAATATTTTGTAGAAATTAACCATTTTTATTTTTTATTCTTTGTAATTTACAAATATATAATACAATTTACAATTATTAAATGTCAGTTTTATATTGCACAATAGTTTATAATTCAAATCACATAATTTGAATTTTTTTTTACATTACATACAGAGAAAATGGAAAGGAAAAACACTTCCTGAAAGGCAGCAAAACAAGCTGGCATTCACTCACTGTTGCACTATATCAAAACTAGGCTAACACTAATTTAAGATGAGCCTACCTCACAGCAATATGACTTCGGTAAGACAAACAAGCAATAGACCAAAAAAAAAAAAAGACAAGATTTCTAAGAATCAGGTCATCCTGACAAGTAATAAGAGCTATCTTTTTAAATTCACAACCAGGAACCCTCATTGGGCAAGCTTCAGATGATTATGAACTGTGAGGAAGGGGCGAGTACATATTTGCCCAACAGCGCACCACAGCAAATACGACGACACACATGCAAGACACACCTCTGGAGTCTCTCACCGGCATCATTATTTTCACTTTCTATCTCCTTACATCCCTCTCTCCCTCTCTGAATTTCTTAAAGTAATTCACTCACTTCCTCCCCTCTTCTGACATTCACCATCTTTCTCTCCGCTCTCAGCCACCCCTGGCAGGCTGACAGCCGCAACCCCTCCCTGTCTCCCCAAACCCCTCAGGCGCTCTCTCTCGCACACACACTCTCCCTTTCTTTCTATCTTTCCCTCCCCCACTTCAACCTAGTGACAGGGAGTCTTACTCATCTCCAGCCAGAGCCCACAGCGCTCCGCCAACATCTGCTTATATAACTTGGTTTAATTTGAAGTATCTATGTCTGAACTGTCAGGCTTCTCTCTCTACTCTCCTTTCCTCTATCAACATATCTTCTGTCCTTTAGTTCTGTTCCGACGGGATCCAATATAAATATGTTCCTGAAACGTCCCTATTAACATCAAACAAGAATTGTCAAGGTCATGGGTTTGAATACTATCAGAGAGCATAAAAAGTAATATGGCTTTAAAATTGGCTTTAGATGTCGATAGAGCAATACCACGTGAACAACAGTGTTACCCTCAAGTTCTTTTGAGTAAGTTACTTTTTATTACCACCAGTTACTGAGTCAGATTTTGTCAATGAAAACAGTTCCAAAGATCCAACAGATCCAATGGATGTTTTTGAGCAAGACACAAGTGGTGTTGTATTCCTGAAAGAATTTGTTTGATCGAATTATCGAGTGACTCATTTAAATCAGTTTTGTTCTTGAATAACACAGTGTTGTTGAATGAATTAATTGACAGAATGTTAGAATAAAAACACTTATAAAGAGTCAAATGGTTCCTCAACAGATCAGCTCACTTCTGAACAAATCAGTGGAGTGAATGACTCGATAAAACAATCATAAAGAGTCACTTTTTTGGTTCCTGAATCAATCAAGTGTTTTTGAATGAATTATTCAAGCAAATGATTCAATGACTCACTTATTCAAAATAGACAACCAGTTGTCACCAGCTACAGACATACCAATGTTACCTGCAGAAAAACCTTTTGAACCAAGGCACTAAATTGAGTAAACTAAGCAAATTCTTAATTATAATATCTTATAATTCTTATTAATGTTGTGTATGTTGTGGTAAACTTCCATGCTACAGATCAAATTGCCCCTAAGCGGGACAATAAAGAGGTAACGGTCTTCCTTGCAATTAATAATTCTATATTTAAAATGCACTGAAATTTTTCAACCCTGGATGATATCGATAATATGATAATTACAGCAATTACGACAGTCAGAATAGTACTTGGTACAGAAAAGCAAGTCCAGTGAATCCACACACTGGTTTCTGAGGGAAGAAATGAGTGCTAATCTCCACAGAGTGCTCTACTTGAGTTAATGTGGAATCTTGGTCCTCCAGTGTCATGGCAGGATACCATGGGTCCTCTGGCGGTGTTGAGTTTGTGATCACTAACCGACTTCTCCGGAGAGTACCTGAACACATGCACTGGGAAGATAAGGCCTGCCTGGCTCCCTACTCCTGCTGCTCCAGTGACGATCCTCACACGGGGTGCCAAGAAGCCTCCCTGAAAATCTATTGCCAAGTGATGCCTCTATTACAATGGCTGCCCCACAGCTACAAGAGGCCCTGCACCAGCTGCAGCAGATTATAATTAGAGGAACCATGAAGTGCCCTGGACACTGGCAATTGATCTGCTTCTGACATGTGTGTGCGCGGGGAGGGAAAAAATGTTACGATTCTGCATGCTTTTCGCGACTTGTCTGTTCACAACATGCATTGCGCAGTTCAGCCGTCACTCTTTATCACACTGATGTTCAGATGGGTGGCTCTCGAATAAGCACAAGCCCTTTTGCGTCCGACACGGAAGCAGAAGGGAATCACAGCTTAACAGCATCAAGTCATGTTTTTATTTCTCAAATGAGCTGTATAGGATCTTCTGTTTGCCGTTTGAGTGTGCCGCTGTTTAAGAGTAAAAGTAATTTTGTCAATTGAACAAATAAATTAGATTTTCTTTTTCTTCATCCCGACATGTTGGAGCCGTTTTAAAGGTTTCCCGGTCTTTTGTCTCCATCCTGTTTTTCCATCAAGCTAAGCAGCAGATAAGTCTCAAACTCAAAGCCTATCGACGCTGAGCCACTAAAGAGGTTAAGAAACTAGTCGCGAACCAGCAAACACAGAACGAAGATCTGCATGGTGAAAAATATGTTAAACGGCCAAATCAATTTCCAAAATCAGTCCTCTCAAATCAAGAGAATATTGATGTTGGAGCCATGGCATAGTGTGCTTGTTGAGCCATAATGCTTGTATGGGTGCTCTGGGTTTGAATCTAGCCTGCAACATTTCGTAATCCCATTCTATATGGACAAAAATATCTAGATTTAGATTTAGTTTGTGTGAATATTAATCAATAGCAACTTTCTAACATCCTTAGGAAGATCCTTATACAGCCACGTCTAATTTGACAAACGTTTTCTCTCTCCGTTAAAGCAATAAGACGTGAGTAATGTTGTATTCATCTCGTTCCATTGTTCTCCAGCATTGTTTCGTAAATGATTTACCAATTACACACTAAATACCCCCCACACCCCGATTAAAGATGAGCTCATCTAACCTACACACTGACAGTCCATTATTAAATGATATGAATTTTGCATTATGACATCACAAATGAATAAACCATGAGCGGGTGTGAGGGGTAACAGATTGAGATGTTCAACTGTCCTCTTAATTCTGATTAAGCCGTCAGTCAAAGCAGCCCGGCCGAGCCGAGCGATCAGAAAGAAGCTTTGCCATAAATACTTGAAGACTCAGTAAAACAGACAGATACGAACGAGCGAGAAAAGAGAAATGAGAGGATTTTAATGGGAGCTATGAGGTTTTATCGGCTCCTTTTTTATTGAAATTCCTCATGAGACCTTTGAGGACAATGAACTCTGTCGCTGTCATCTTTCATTGCAAAACACAGTCGACAGAAAGCATTTTATCCCTAGCGGAACGATCGGTAGTAGTGGACAATAAGGTGAGATGTATTTTGCAGTTTAACAGGCCGACACATCCTACTGACAAATGTTGTCACATGACATTCTATAAAAAGCCGCCTGTGAGGTATTTAGAGGACAATACATTTTTATTTTAAATGCCTCAACCTCAAAAAGTTGTGGAAACAAGGAGGGAACATTTCAGAATTCTCCCCAATGCTGTCCCATGGACAGCAGACAGTCTAAAAATATTATTAGGTGCATTAGTTTTCCTCCAGTTTCATTTCTCCTGGACTAGAAGACAAGTCAAAAGTGGCACATCTTACCCCACCGCCCCCCTATCGTTTTGTGAACATGCAGAAGTCAAGCTATCAGAGATGTATCGGCCTGTGAAACAGTGCATCTTATAGCCAAACATGGAGTGCATCAAGGCTCTATGCTTACCCTCATGCCTCATCTCTCTGACAGAAAATAATGTGCTCTCTTTTCATCTGGGGGCCATGCCTGTATTATCAGTCTATTAGATGTATGGCAAGGCAAGACAATATTAATGGTCTTTCTCTTCCGCAAAATGAAAGAGGACTCTTGGAAAAAGAAACCACTCTCGGCTTTACTCTCAAGGCCGATGATGGTGCGGCAGATGAAAGGAGATTGGAAATGACCACTATCTTGCTTGAGTAGCTTCTTTGACTTATTGTAGTGAGGCCCTGCTTAGTAAAGGTCTGGGTAATTATGGTGAAAAAACAGCATTTGTGCTGTGCACGGTCGCAAATTGTATTGGTTATAACTTAGCAGCGGTTTCGTGGAGAAGCTTTGGCGGTCAAGACGGTGGTTTATGATTGCGGTGGGTCACTCATTTTGATATGCTGGAGACAGAGAACTCTCATTGCAATGCTAAGGACAGACAAATTAAATGAATACTGATGCTCTCAGTAAGTTCTTTACTTTCTTCAAACCTTGTATTGGAGTTTCTACTGCCACTTTTTAAAGATTATTCATCTTTGTCTTTTCTTGTCTTGTTTGTTTGGCGTTTATTTATAATCAATCTATCTCTAGGAAAATAATAAGAAGAAGAAGAAGAATTGCCATTATAATAATTATAATAATAATTGCATGGCAGTATCCATTCATTGGTGAACCAAAATGTATGTGTAAAACTTTAATTAGCCCAATTAATAAATAAATATACATTTAGACATTTACATTGTCATTTAGCAGATGCTTTTATCCAAAGTGACTTACAAATGAGGACAAATTTTAACTTTTTCTAAGTAAATAAATAAATAACAACAATTCTAACTCCTAAAAGTAGATGGTCAGAAGAGTGCAGCTATCAGAGATGGCATGCATGAGTGAACTTCCAACATCTACTGCATGTAAAGTCAATGCCGGACTGACACTGGCTTCACTGTCTGACTGCATTAAAGCAGAAATTTTGAGCTTTCTGCATGAATGCATGAGCTACTGATCTAATTTCTCTTGCTGTGCAGCACATTGAGAAAAACTGGGGTGGACAAGGTGTGTGTGTGTGTGTGTATGTGTGTGTGTGTGTGTGTGTGTGTGTTGGGGAGGGGGATTATAAAGTGGAGGTTGAAGCAAAAGGGGTCGAAGGAGCCTTTCGGCTAATTATAAGCAAAAGCTTAATTGGAAACCAAAGCAGTTATTTCCTATCATAAGCCAAAGAACGTGTTGTTATCTTTTTTATCTGCTCCATTTATGCAGATAGTTTATAATGAGACCCCATTAAAATTATGCACAAACCGAGAACAAAGGCTAAAGCTAGCTGGCGTACACTGAAAGAACAGGACTTCTAAATTAAAATATCTTGTTTAGTTTAGTTTAGTATAAAACTATTATTATTTTAATTATTTTTATTATTATTAAAATAAGAAAATATTTTATATAAATGTATATATTTATAATAAAATAATAATAATAATATCATTATTATTATTATTATTATTAAGCGCAAGTTGAATAGATATAAAAAAAATTATCATTTTCTTATTCAGTATTTTTGTCATGCTTTCCAGTAAAAATACTAAAAGAAGCTTACATTTACTTGAGATCTGTGCTATTAGTCTTAATTGTCTTGAAACAAACTGTTTCTTCTTAACCATAAGCCTCACTCACGCTTAAAACTAGAAAAACCATCAAACAATAACAATCAGGCGAATGTAAAAGGATCCCGACAGGCCTGCTAGTCAAGCTGAGTTGGAGGTTCCCAAATCCAGGAAACAGGATTCACACCTCCCATTGGCAGCAAAGAGACCGGTGTGAATGCTCTATATTTAAAAGGCATTAGTGCAGCCGAGGCCTGTCGGGTCACGCAGAGAAGCTGCAAACTGGCTGTAGGGAAGCTTTAGGCCTCCAATCCCCAGAGAAAAGCATCAACATTGAGTGAAAAAGAGAAAAAAAATGGCTTTGATGGGGACGGGATTGCGAGATGCGGGTAAATATGTAGAGCGAGGGGGGCGAGGGGTTCAAAAGAAGCACAGCATTAAAGAGAGAGAGCGGCCACTCAGGCGAGTAAACCTAGCGAGTATTTTTGTCATATGGATGAACAGATTAGTACGGGCAAAGCAGTCATTAAATAGCCTAAAGGATGTGTGTTCAGGTAAGCAGACGCTCCGGTGTTGAACAGAATAATTTGCTCCTGATTTGCATCCATCGTTAATTGTATTGCGATGCACTGAGGTGGGAACAATCGAGGAAGGGAACACTTTCAACAAGAGTTTGTTTTCACATGCAGCACGCACACGCTTTGGCACGCCGTCAAACGTTGGAATAACGTTCAAGCTGAACCTTTTTTCCCCACTTAGCCGGCTGACAATGCACGAGGATGTGAAAGCAATTATTTGTTTTCCTCTGAAACTCAAATTTGTTAAAAGAAACACATTTACACTCATCCGAACTGCCAAAGCAGTTTGACTGGGCACCATGATGGCAGGTAGGCTGTTTGTCTGAAGCCCACGGACAGATTTCTTGACTGGAACAAACTCAATTGAATCCAACGCATGAAATGCAAAAGCTAGGCCAATGTAAAACAGGACTATTTAACACGAGATCTATTCTCATGTGCTCCTGACAGTCCCTTTGGCGAGCACAATTATTTTAGTGTAAAAGACGAGGTCCAAATGGCTGAACTCGTTTCAGCACCTTGGACAGCAACACTGACAGCCTGAAGACATGGGAACTAACAATGTGACAATTACACAATATGTGCAAGCGTAATAGCCTGTATTCATATTTAATATGAAATCTAGGACTAAAATTCAAATAATTCAAACCAAATTTTTATTTTATTTAAACAAAAAAATATTATATATATATATATATATATATATATATATATATATATATATATATATATGTGTGTGTGTGTGTGTGTGTGTGTGTGTGTGTGTGTGTGTGTGTGTGTGTGTGTGTGTAATTTACTGTATATGTAATGTAACAACTGATTTTATAAATAATATAAAATAAAACAACGGTATAAACAACAACAGTATTTATTATTATTATTGTTGTTGTTGTTGTTACTGCTGTAGTCATTAACGTTATAAAATTAATTAACTTATAACAATTAAGTGGTATTAACAGCATATATTTAGTAGTAATAACAATTGTTGTTGTTATAGTGTTTAATAAAAATAACAGAAATTGAAAAAAAAACTAATTATTATTATCATTATATTACACAAAATATAAGCAACACGTATTACTATTATTATTACCATTGTTACAACTTGTTTCATTTTTAATTATATTATAAAAATAAAATAAACTATTATTGGTATTATTATTATAATTCATTATAAAAAGAAAATATATATGTATATAACAATGTTATTGCTTATTTTGTTTATTATTATAAAAACAACAACTATTATTATCATTATTACAACAATTACTAGTAATAGCAGTTGCTAATAACAAATAATAATAAATAAATAAAATATTAATTGAAAACAGGTATAATAAATGTGGCCAAATATAACAAAATATAAACAACAAGTTGAGTTTTTATTATTACTATTATTATTATTATTGCTGTTGTTCTTCTTGTTCCTATATTTAGAATAAACAATATAATAAAACCATAATTACTGCAACTATTATTACTTTTATTATTTATTACTAAAAAATAAATAAAAGCAGAAGTTTTACCAAAGAAACCTACCAGCTATGTAAACCAAAAAACCCTAAAATAATAAAATAATACACTTAAGTAGTACAACACAAATGACAACTTGTTAAAGCCTATTACTATTACCCATATTCCTTTCTGTCAAAACTTCCATTTGAGGTGTCTTACAAAACCCAAAACACCTACACGTTAACAAAAAGAAAGAAAGAAAAAACTAGCTCCATGAGGAGAACAAAGGCAAACATCTCTAAGCCCTCCTGCACTTCTCTCATGGAGAGATGAAAAAGAGGAAAGCTTGGCTTGTTAAATATGCGGTCTTGACGTATTGGAGTGCGTGGGTAGGTGCGGCTAAAAGTGGCGCTTTAAAATGGGATTTGTAATCTTCAGGCTGCTGCTCCCAGAGCTACTGACTGCTGACTGCTCACTACTGACTTCCCAATCCTGTGGGCGATGGTCTTACTAAAACCCTGTAATTCCTCCTTTCACAATAATGCATAGCTCGTATCGCAGTAAAAATACTCCTTATACTCTAGCACATCGCAAAGGTCACAACAGCCTTACTAAATCAAATATACTAGGAGCAGTGGATGCACTTCACTGAAAAAATATATATATATATATATATAGATTTTTGCTGCATGTTCAGTTTATTTAATTAAAATGAGCTAAAGCAACACAGTTCTTCAAAGTTCACTTTGTTACATGCAATTAATTTAAATTTGTAAAATTGAAGTTTATGTAATACATTTGCAATGCATTAGTGTTTTTTCTTCGCATTCAGTCCAACACAGACATATTATTAATACTTATTTATAAATATTTATTTTAAAGTGTTAGTTCACCCAAAAATGAAAATTATGTCATTATTATATCATTAATGGCTCACCCTCATGTCGTTCCAAACCCGTGAGACCTCCATTTATCTTCAGACTAAATCTAAAATATCTTAAACGGTGTTCTGAAGATGAACGGAGGTCTCACGGGTTTGGAACGACATGAGGGTGAGCCATTAATGACATAATTTTAATATTTGGGTGAACTAACCTTTTAATATGAACTTTTTGTATAGTAAAAGGCTGTCTCATACGAGCTCTCTCACCAGAAGATGTTTCCAACTCCACCCTTACTTAAAGTACCGCATAGAGATTCATGGAGCACTTGTCTATTTTTAGCCCAGGCTAAGCCATTTAAATCTGTGCCATGATCTTAATTCGATACCTGAACTTAATTAAACTCATCCCCAGGACCAAAGGGGCTTGAATGTAGCCAATTAGTCTCGTAGTGCAAATGACGACAGACTGCTTCATTTATTCTTGTGTAACTTCCCGGTAATGAATAATGCAGGGTCTGTTTTCAGATGCCTGCCCTCACAGATAAGAATGAGGGGATCTGGCAGCGATGGCTTTTTGTTTGCTTTGGATTATGTAATGATGTAAATGAACAATTTTGACATACAACATCTTTTATTTATTTTTATTTTTTTATTAATAAAAAAAAAATGTCCCCTTCATTTCTTTACAAATCAGCTTTTTGTCATTGTTGACCATAAAGGAAAAAAGGAGGAGGTGCTTTTGGAGCTTGACTTAATTGGCTACTATTCACTTTTAAAAGAATAGTTCACCCAAAAATGAAAGTTTGCTGGAGATACACTCACTCTCAGGCTATAGTTTGTTTCCTAATCAAAACCGAATCACTTGCTCACCAATGGATCATAAGCAGTGAATGGGTGCCGTCAGAATCAAAGTCCAAACAGCTGATTAAAACATTGCAATAATCCACAAGTAATCCACGTCAATTAATGTCTTACAATAATCTGCAAAAAAAAAAAATTATTTTCTTTACTGTTTTCACTTATAATTGGTGCTTGATATGTGAATATTTCTCTCCTGATTCAGATTCGATTTTTTTATTTATTTCTCTGAAAGAAATGGTTTGAAGTCTGCAATGTCTTTATGCATTTGTTTAATATAAACACACAGCTTTTCACTTCACAAGATGTTAATTGATGGACTGGAGCCGTGTGGCGCCCTTGTGGATTATTGTGATGCTGTTTGGACTCTCATTCCGACGGCACCCATTCACTTCAGATGATCCACTGATGAACAAACGATGTAATTTCCCCAAATCGGTTCTGATGTAGCCTGAGGGTGAATACATTTCCTGCGGATTTTCATTTTTGGTTGATCTATTCCCTTAACCCATAAGAGTTCAGAGCAACATGAGGATTAGCAAACTGACTGATAATTATTACAAGCATTTGTTTATTTCGAGAGACCAGTAAAATCCTTAACAATACATTTGAGTCCTATCTGCGTGTATTGTCTATTCGCTTGTTTATTAGTTGATTAAAGATGGATCATAAATCAAAAATGTAATTCGAAGCACAATTAGCCTCATCAATAAATGATCCATAGCTATACACAGCTTCCTAAATGGTTGTTTAGATTCCACAGAAATATATACAGTCCCGTTTTATACCCACACTTGAATTGCCAAAGTGATAAAGCATTTCATATGCTGCACACCTCGTGTTGTTTTCCCTAATGGGATACAATCTGCTGGCTATCACATTATAATGAGGGACATCTTCAGCGTGATGCACTAACAGACCCTGTCCTCTCTGACAGCATATAGTCTTTCAGAAGAGAAAACAAGGAGCATGGCATATTTCTGTAGAGCTAATTTCCTTCAAAAACACACTGTGGGATAGACAGCAATATTGTTGTGTGAGAAAATTGTGATATAAAGGCATAAATTAAACAAAAGAGAGTGAATAAATGGCAATATTATTTCCAAACACACATAAACCGTGAGTAAACTACTTTCCGTATAGCAAAATAAAAAGACAAGATGGCGCCGTTGCATTTGTTCGCGATCACGTGATGTCGCAGTATGGTGTGAGAGAGAATAAAATACCACCGGTTTCATATCACAAAAGGGTTCAAATTGGTCACGCACATTTGCGGTGTTGATGAGAACTAAACTGCTTGGTTTGAAAGTGACATACATGGCTACGATGTTGACGATAAAGCTTTCTCGCTATTCGAAAAATGACGTTAATTTCACAGCATATTAACTTTCAGATAGCACACAAACGTCTGCAAGATGTATGAGAAAGATCTCTTGATCTGGAAAGCATCTGCTGACTACAAACGTCTGACATCAGTTTTATTCTAAATCATAAACGTCTTAACGACATCTAATAAACATCTTTTTGGCATCTGATAGGAAATACCCAATAAACCTATCGCAGATGAGCAGACACTTAGTAAAATATCTTGCAGATGTAAATGCAGACGTCAAATAGACTTCTTCTGTGATTGCCAGACACGGCGAAAATGAGATAATATCAGTCAGAACTTGTCACAACTGGCCAATCATAACTGAGTACTCTAGACACCCTGATAGCACACGTACATCATGGAGACATCCATGCATTCACATCTGGAAGATGTATTTTTATTTCCTTTTTTATTGTTTTTGCTCATCTGTAATACGTCTATAGGACATTTCCTATCAGATGTCAAATAGACATATATTAGATGTTTTTAAGATGTTAATCATTTAGAATGTATGAAAAACTGACATCTTACAGATGTCTGATGCTTTCTAGATCAAGTGATCTTTAACAGACATTTTGCAGACATGCTTGTGCTGTCTAGGGGTGAATATATTTTTTTTTATTATTGGAAAAAATAAAGCTCTATTACAAAACCGTCATCGCAATATGTTTAGCCTACATGGAAATACGGCGTTCTGGCATGCATATGAGTTTCCGCTCCCTCTCTGCCATTTTTCCATAGCAGACTCCTGGGAAAGTGCCAAGCGGCTTGGACAAACCTTGAACTAGGCTGTTGCTCTTCCTAATGCCGTGATGGAGCTGCACTGAAGCATGGATGGTCCCAGGATGGATGACCACAGGAGCTGGCAAGCAGGTGAAATTAGAGTCTATGATGCCTCTCTATGGAGAACCCAAAAATAAAGCCTCGGAGGAAGCTGACCCATAGGAGCCACTACTGCGCATCCACCCACATACGATGAATGTGGTGTTATTAGACACCAGGCGGCCCTTAAACACAGACGAGAGCTGCAGGATGTGTGAACTGTGGGGTCCGGGCAGTCTGTGGCCTTTTTAAAATGAACTATCATAAGCTGGCAGCATATATCCAGTGTGGATCGTGTGGGGGCTTATATCTATTTATCTTTTCCAGTTTATGTCTGAAATGATGTTTGTGTGTTTAACAACCTAGTGGATGTGTGACAGGAAGTCATTCCCCTCAAAATAACCATGGTGGCAGTACCACGGTACAGTGATGGTATGGTAAAACTATGGTAATGTGAAATACAGCATGGTACTGAAATTTGTGTACAAAAGTATTAACATAGATTTTCCGTGGTAGTATCATAGTACTTTTTCAATAGTTGTATGTTATATAACTATTTAACAAATGCTTTTTTGTTCACAGTGTTTATATACCATGGTATTTACATGACACTTTAAGGTAATTCAAATAACACCATGGTATATGTTCAACATACGATGGTAGAGTTTGCTATCTCTAAAAAAAGAAATATATATATGGAAATATACGAAAAATGTATAATAAAAAACACAAATAAAATTACTAAAACAAATTAAAATAGAAAATGAAAATATAAAAGCTAAATGATAATAAATCATTAAATAAATAAAAAATAAATACAAATAATACAAAAGAACACTGATTGCCACTAATGCTAGTATATCAAAAACACATCCATGGTACCAAGTGCCCAATAAATCTGCCTGCAATGCCACAAAAAAGCAGGGTAAAAGGAGGACACAGGACCTCAAAGACGCTCCTCTGTTCAGTGGCGGCTCGGTGTCATACGCCCAAACTACTGACTGAATCTCCTTTTCTAATCGAAGGGAACAAAAGCTAGTATATCCTCGTGGAAACCTTCCTTCTGTCCATCACTGACACAGATCAATACATCATAAATTATAAATAAGGGAAAAATAGGGTAAATAAACCCAGTAAATAAATGTGAGTTGTCTTGTCCCCCCCTCCCGTTCTCTCACCTAATGGATCGTGCATCGGTCTGGTATGTAGTTTCTCACTGTTGCCATGGCGACTGGCCAGCCAGCCCCGGAGGCGAGAGGTGACGGCATGCTACAACTCAATTCAACTCACAAACACATGCACGGGCCCGGAGCAAACACACACACTAAATATATACACTCATGCATTCAACAAACAGCTCGTTTAACCCCAAAGGGGTGATTTATAATATAAATATTGTTTCAAAAGGGTGTGTTTCAGCTCCTGGTGATTTTATTGGCCCCTTTGCAATTTGAAATGAATGTATTGACCCTCTTCGCCGGACAATGCGCTTCTATTATATGAAAAACATGCATCACCGCAACTTCGTGTGCTATCTAGAGGCACCGGGGCACCGTGATTGCTTTCTTTTTTCTCTCCCCCTCAAAGAACACTGCAATATTCAGTCCGCTCGCCATACAGTGCCATGCTGACATCTTAATGATTATCCCCGGGAGGCTTTTGGTGTTCATCACGGTGCTCCATAATGGATCGGTTGCCGTTGCGCAGCACAGTTCACGACCAAAATCCTTGAATTTTTTTTTCATCCCCCAGACAAAGACAATGCGACCAATGTGCTATTAGCTGCATTTCGTTGTTATCTGACTTTGGGTGGCAGACTCTCCATAATGAGAGTGGACAACATGGCGAGCAGCTTTCAAAGATGCTGATCGGCTCGTCGCACGGAGCGCTTCGGCTCAAAATTGCCTCCGAGATGCACCGCGGGCGGATTCACCCCAGCTGTGAGGCATCGGCGCATAGGCTCTGAGGAGGAGATCTCTAGCTGGCGAGGCCCGCTTCCCCGCCGGCAGCGAGGCGAACAAATGACATTTGTGTCACTCGAAGTCTCCTCGCGATGTATCTAATGCAGTTAGAGTTTGATCAGAATTTAAATCTGTTTGAAAACAGTTTACAGTTTACTTCGTGAATAAAGAAGACAGTTGTGATTCAGTGCTGCATTTCAGCACCGGACAGCGACTATAGCAAGTGCTGCACATTTATTTATTTATGTATGTATTTATAATTATTATTACTATTATTTTTGTTTTTATTTATTTATTTTTTGCATACAATGAAAGCCATTATATATACATATATATATATATATATATATATATATATATATATATATATATATATATATATAAGCAAAGTTACTAAATTTAAACTCTGAGTGTAGGCTTGACAAAACCTGATTTGAAAGTTTATTTAATCATTCATTTATTTTTGGAAAGATCTGCAGTTTGAAGCTTTAGATTTTAAGCTCTTATAGACAGAGTCTATATGTGTTTCTTATAGACAAAGTCAACAATGTGTTTCAGCACTGGACAGCGACCTCCAGCACAGACTTTAACTACACTCAGCTGTTGGACTGGAGTTTCTTTCAGCCGAACAGAGAGTGCAGTCACACTTTCCGCACCTCCGTATGGCAAGCTCTCCAAACCAGCTCAACATGATCGACAAGAACCCGTTCTCCAGAGAACATAATATCCATCCACACAGCCCTCACACACACTGTGATTCTCACATTATATTAATCAACAGGCATCCGCTAACGATGAAGATGTTTTATTATGTGTCGTTTACTTTTCCACGATGTCCTTCTTCCCCACAGCTCTTTGAAGGAATGTTCTGGGCTCAGTACAAGTTGAGCTCAATCGGGGTTTAATAGACACTTACAAAAGGGGGCCAATTTGTTAATTTTTAAATATTCAAGGTATCAATAGTAAAGCCACCATGATTTTGATGCAGATAAACTGCTTACTTAATTTACAATATTTTAATTTATTTTATTTTTTTTAGCTGTTGTCTGAACAGAAGGATTTAAGTGCATGCAGAGCTCAGGACTGTTTTCTTTTACATGCCAGATAATAATAATGATAATAAAATTATACAAACTTACAATAAATGTATATTATACTTTTATAACAGTGAAATAAAATCAATATGTCAATATATGTCAATATTTCTTATTTTATTATTTGTCTAAATAATGGTAAAATATCACTGTAGTTTTTTTAAACACTCTGATGATGATGATGATTATTATTATATTTTCTAAAATGCTGTTAAATTGTAATTTTATATTTAATTTGATAATAATAATTACTTATTATTGAAACATCACAATAGTAATATTTCTTATTTTATTATTTGTATTATGGTAAAATATCACCGTAATTTTCTTAAAGACTCTGATTACTATTATTATTAGTAGTAGTGGTAGTAGTATATTTTTTATAATTTTTTATTGTACTATGAAATTAAATTAGTTTTCAGTAAGAATCATCAGTAAGAATAATCGTATTATTAATATATATATATATATATATATATATATATATATATATATATATATATATATATATATATATATATATATATATATAATTAATTAATATTTTAATATTATTAAAACATTACAATAGTAATATTTTTGTTTAATATTTTAACAATACTATGCTTATTATTATTATTATTATTATTATTATTATTATATTTTTCGAAATACCATGAAACAGTCCAACAGTAATATTAAAATGTTGATACATTCCATATTTTGATATATATTTACTAGATCACAACATATGTGGCAAAACTGTGCATTAAAAAGTAAAAGTACATCAAATCTAGAGTAAAAATAAAAATATAAATAACAAAAAAAAAAAAAAAAGATTCTCAGAATATTCCTTAAAATACCAGACCAGCATTCAGTGATATGACCTCTATCACCTGAGACACACTTTCCCCGTCCGCCCATGTTCAGGGTCACGGCCTCACATGCTCCACGCGTGAGTGTTGAAGGCCTCGCCAGCCTAATCTAACCTCCGGGGAGGACAGTCCCTCGTCACGGCTCCTGTCAATCAAACATAATGACACAACCCACAGCGAATCGGACGGGGGCCTTGTATCCTCCGACAAACACGATGCCCTACCTTCTGTGTTCAGGGCAGATCTGCCTTTTAAATGAGGGATGGAGAGAGACTGAGATATAATGAGATGTGGGGGGGGTTCTCTCTGGTTTTAACTTGAACTTCTGCTCTCACACCCCGCTGAAAGTATGGCTTCAAGCTGTCGGCATGACCCTGTGTCCTCGCCTCCTCCTGATTTCTCTCTCCTTCCTCTTATTCGTTCCCTCTAGCTAGCGCTAATCTCCTACTCCTTATTGCTAGATTTGTCTTCACTGGATTCATTGCCTCAGAGACCTCGCTTCTTTTTGTTTTGTCATTCTTTATCTCTCTAATTCTAAACAATCTTTCCAGCTCCGCAGCGCCGGATTTCGTTCGTTTCATCTTCCTCGAGGTGGGAAGCAATTAGGACCTGCTGCAAGATGTCATTTAAAATGGGATTTTCCCAAACCAGAGGTGACCAACACCTTGATATCACGGGTCATATCATGTGATTCTATATTATAGATTTTGTTTTTGTTTATTATTAATATTATTATTATTATATAAAATTGTACAAAATGGTACATAATTTATATATTATGTTTCAGCATTTATTAATAATATTTATTTTTAAATGTTACTTATTTTAGTAAGCTTTTTACTTTATTTATTTGTTAGGTTTTCAGGTTTTTTGTTTGTTTGTTTGTTTGTTTGTTTTACCTAAATGTAGCAATATAAATTGATGTAATATTTTATTACATTTAATATTTCTTTTTTTATTTTATATTTTAACTTTCAAGGTTTTCAGTTGTTGTCTTTTTTTGTATTTACACAAAGTAGCACAGAAATGCAATGTATATTTAAATGTTTTATTACTTTTCTATTTAATTGTTTTCCTTGTTTATTGACTTTGGTTTTCTTTGATTTATTTAAACAAAGCAGAATATACATTTAATTTGTATTTAAAAGTTTCAATAATTTTCTTTATACTTTACTCCAATTACTTAATGTTTTAGTTTGCAGTGTATATTTTTTACACAAGATTGTTTACACATAAATATGATTTATATTTAAAAATTTTACATTTCTTATTTGAATATTTAGTTTATTTACAGCATTTATCCCTTATTGTCCATAACGTAATAATTATCGGTTTATAAATATCGGCCGATATTTTTGCCCCAATTGTAAATAACAAAGAGGATTTTTCGTTGACTAATAGAGGAATAGGTGAACTAATATGTGACTATCTTCCACTATTAAAAACTGACTTGTTTCAACCACCACACAGTAACTTCACACCTGAACCTAACCCAAAAAATGACCCAGCTTCACCGTGCCACTTCGTTCATTCCAAAGTCCAATCTCCAACCTCGAAAAAGCTTCAGAAACGACTGGCCACTATTTGTCTTTCCTGTATCCTCCCCTCCCTTTGTCTCTAGCTAAGAGCTCACTGGGCTGCACCTGCACTCACACGGCAGCGAAGGGGACAGGAAGATAGATTGGCAGGCGGGAGATGTGGGTCTTCACCGGGCCCTCATTCCTCCTGTCCTGAAGCCAGACTCCTTCAGACAAGACCCAAGAGAGAGAGCGATGTGCTGAAAGTACAACCACTACAACTCCGACTCATGTATACACACACACACACACACACACACACACACACACACTTCGCACAGCTAACCCAGATCACATCGTCACATGACTCAATCCCACAGATGGCTGCTCCCCAGTCCAGCTACAACCTGAAAGAGACTAAAAATAAAAAATACACACATTAATAGTTTTTTTTTTTACCAACTCGTACAGCCAACAAAAAAGCACTCGTGCCAGAAGAGCGCCTAACTAATAGCCCGGTTTGGAGGATTATTTTGTTTTCAAGGCATATTTCCATTACTATGAGGGTCATATTTGTAATGGAAGACAGAAACTGGCAACGTTCCTGGATATCTGGAGAACATTTATGGTTCGAATGGGAAGCGGGACTCCACTTCAATCTGAAGCATTAGCTGTGTTTAAAAGTGAAACAGAAGGACAAGTCACAACACGAAATTCCAGGCGAAAAGTTGTGGGAATGGGACTGTTCTCAAATCTGAACCAATTAAGAAAAGCCTTGTTCGGCAGTGCAGATAAGGAAGCCATTAGCTTGTTTATGTGTTGTTTTTGTTGTTCTTTCTCACAGGAACGTGCCAAAGTGCACCGCCAGCTTTTCACTAAATACCTTCAAATAAGCAAATGGCTCATGGGACGGTGAGGTTTGGCGAAACATCTGGCAAATCTAGTGCGGGGAGGAAGAAAAGAAAAGAAAAGAAAAGACTAATATGGTATTTACAGGGCACTCAAAACTGATATTTTGAGATTTGAAAAAAAAAAAAAATTAAGACAAAAAGTCAAAACTGAGACAGAAAGTCAAAAATGATATTAAAACATGATTATGTCAAAGATGTATAATTATGAGTATATAGATAATAAATATTGACAAAATTGACTTGAAGACAATTCTAAAAAAAATCCAAAAAGTTGAAATCATGAGATGCTAATATCATATTAATAATGATATTTAAGAGATAATTAAGAGATGAAGCTGAAATTATGAGATATAAACTATGATAAAGATGAAACTAAGATACAAAGTTGAAAATTACATTAAAACTATTATGAAAAAAAAAATTATGAGATAAAAGTTAAAATGATCAGGATAAATATTGACAAAAAGAAAACAAAAATTCGAGCATAAACAGTAGAAACTATGAGATTGTGGCAAAAAGTCAAATTTGACATACAAAGTCAAAACAATATATTTTAACAACTGACAGAGTAAAAATTATGAAGTACAATTTGAAATTAAGATAAAAAATGAGATCAAAAGTTATAAATTATGAGATACAAACAAAATCAAAATTCTGATATACATGTTTGACTATTATGAGTCCTAATAATGAGTCTTTTATCTCATAAATTTGACTTGCAACTTCAAACCAAGATTTTTTTGGCACAAATGACCTTCCATAATAGAAACTATGGTTAATATATAAAAAGCACCTCGTACTACTTAGCGAAGTACCATAGTACATTCAGTACCATGCTGTATATTACTAAAATAAAGCAGTGATTTAAAATATACCACAACACTGAACTACTGTATACATGTTGGACTACTTCACGGTACTTTAAAGAATGCCATAACATGGTAAATATCCCAAAAAACATGGCCCTTATACAGACTTGCCGGGTACAAAAGAAAGAAAGAAAGAAAGAAAGAAAGAAAGACCATGTTACTTCAGCTGTTCCTCTTATTTCAGGGTTGTGGGAAGTGAAATCCCTGAGGATCACTCTAGTGCAATGGCTTTTTACTATGTACATTACACCACTGTGCCATTACACACACAGGCGCGCACACACCCCGTGTAACGCTGCAGTCATACGTCTGCATCTCTCCTTTGTGGGAGAAGCCATAACAGGGGAAGCGGCACTATAAAACTTCATGAAGTGAGAAGCAGAGTCCGCTGTGATTTCTCATATGACGGCACTGGAGACTTTCTATTCATCACACACTGCTGGCCGTGTAACTGCATTACCACAAACCCCAGACGCAAATATCCACCCATCAGAGAGCACCACAATCCAGCGGCTCACTTCATTGTCAAGTCAATGAATCAGCGTATTTGAGAGAGAAACAGACAAATAGAAAGAGACAGGCAGACCGCAGGAAATACACTCGAATGTACATATTTTCCAAAATCCAAAGGCAAACAAATGCTGAAAATCATATTAGAGATTATCAGAGAAGGAGAATCACTGTTTGTTTTGTAGATCCAAATCAACGGCTAAACAATAAAGGCGATTTGCTCTGCTACTGTTTGTGCGTGCCACTCTAAAGCCTTTTTATTTTCGTCTGGTTACATAATATTCAACAGAATCTGCTGGATTTCTATTCTGAAGACATGTTGCTCCGGACTTTGTGTTGACTTAAACACAAGTTTTGATTTGTTAGTGTATATCTATCTATCTTTTAGTCAGTAATCATACATTTTAACATAAAAAATATATATATATATATATATATATATATTAAATATATATATATATATATATATATATATATATATATATATATATATATATATATATATGTATATATATATATATATATATATATATATATATATATATATATATGCCTTTTTACTAATTTAATAAAAACTTATGTATTAATAATATGGGTGAAACATTGTGGGATAAATAAGTGTTTGCTGTTCTCCAAATCTGCTTTAATGACAGCAGCACTGATTAGTGACCTAAAAATAGTGCACAATGTACAAACGGTCTCATTTGTTGTACGTAATAACTTTTCCTTGCTGCGAACTTCCTCAAACTTTCAGATTTAAATTAGATTTGGGGCCCCACTGTATTTATAATAGTCATGCCAATCACGCTTCATTAATTTGATTTGATAGGAGCGGCCGTCAGCATCCTATCACACTGTTTATTCGGAGAAAAATATACAGCTTTGTCAGCACACAGCGTTCACACTCTGGGTAACACCCCTCCTGCGTTCCTTACATATTTCATGTCCATCAAAAGCTAAAAATGGAGCCTTGTTAGTTTACAAGAGTTAGCAATCACATTATTTGCTGCTTCGCCATTGTTACAAGACTTCACCAGGTAGCAGCATCCAAAACAGGAATAGTTAAAGTCTTTAAAGGAATAGTTCACCCAAGAATCAAAGAACTCATGCCATCGAAGATGTAGATGAATTTGTTTAATCATCAGAACAGATTTGGAGAAATCAAACATTATATCACTTGCTCACCAATGGATCCTCTGCATTAAATGGGTGCCGTCAGAATAAGAGTACAAGCAGCTGATAAAAACATCACAACAATACACAACACAACATCGTGTGAAGTCAAAAGCTGCTCGTCTGTAACAAACAACCCCATTATAAAGGCATTTTAACATTAAACCATTGCTTTTGGCAGGAATTCCGTTTGTAATCCATAATATTTAATTTAGTGAAAAAGTCGGTCTCCTTTTGTCCACTCACATCAAATCCACTGACACATCCAAAACAAGACTACTGTTTTTGGTTATATATATATATATATATATATATATATATATATATATATATATACACACACACACACACACACACACACACACACACACACACACACACACACACACACACACACACACACACACAGTATATGCTTAATCACTGCATATTTCTCTCCTGATTCAGACAAGATTACTTTTCTACCGGAAGTAGAAACATTTTTTGGATTTGTTTCTTACAAACACATAGCTTCTCACTTCACAAGACGTTAACTGATGGACTGGATTTGTGCGGATAACTTGTGATGTTTTTATCAGCTGTTTGGACTTTCGTTCTGACGGCACCCATTCACTGCACAGGATCCATTGGTGAGCAAGTGACGTAATGCTAAATTTCTCCAAATCAGATTTAATCAAGAAACAAAGTCATCTACATCTTGGACGACCTGAGGGAGAGTACATTTTCAGCCGTTTTTATTTTGGGGTGAACTATTTCTTTAAAATAAACGTATCGAAAGAACATAATATAAAGAACCTTTTGTGGAACGTAAAAGGTTCCATGGATGCTAAAAAAAATAATAATGCTAGGATGCTAGGAACTAATGGTTTTCTGGGATGGGGAATGGTATTCTGGGAAAAAAGACAATTTGCCAGTTCACACGTCTTCCACAGACGGATGTGAGAACAAGCAACGGATCTGGGCGTAAAACACACACCTTAAATTACACCGGATTTACAGCGGGGCAGAGCTGACTCCAGAGGAGCAGGTGAATTTGCAGTTCCAGCAGGGGTGTGGAGCCCCGCAGACAGCATGAGCTCATACACGCTGAAACGTGGCGAAACCGCTCTCATTTTCTCCAAGCGTGGCCGGCCTTCCTGCACAGACACATCTGTGAGCGTGCCTGATTTCTCACGGATGCAGTTGGAAAAACCTGCCTTTTATGTAGCTATATGCGTATGGCATGCCAAACTAGGCTTTAAAATGCACAGCAGGGTTGACAGAGGTGTTTGTGTAAATGTCAAAACAAACAGTTTTCTTTGTCTTCACGTTGTTTTGACTCAGCGGGATATTTCCTGTGTAATATCCAGTGTAGACGGATGTATATGCTGGCTTATACTGCATCTAAAGATAAAAAAAGGCGTGCCATAAATATCTTCACACATTTGTCCATGTAGATTTTTTTTAATACATTTTGAATCTTCACTATAACCTTGTTTGCAACTTAAATCGGTGGATTAAAAGCAATTTAGATAGATTCTAAAAAATGGTTTGCCGCTATAATGCAACAAATTCAATTTGCAGTTATGAATCGTCTTTTTCACCAGCTGCTTGGAAACAGAGGCGCATGCTTTATATAAATACAGTTAAAATACTGCTGAGATGAATTCATGTCGCAGTCCCAGTGTTCTTGTTACCATTTTACATTAAATGCTGACGGACCTCAATAACATTTCCTTGAAATGTAATTTAATTTGTATTGGTACATTTGGTTCTTGTTAAGAGTCATATATTCTTTACATAGTCAATAAGTTAAGTTATTATATGTTTCATAATGTACTTAAATGTTTTTAGTAGCAGTAATCGTAGTAGTAATGTGGTTGCTATTAATAATAGAAACATTTAAGAATATTTTATTTTAATAATAATATTATCAATACCAAGTAATGACATTATTATTTTTAATATTATTATTTAAATGGTTTTAAAAATAATAATAATAATAATAATAATAATGTATAACTTTTTTATATATTATTGCTATTAATTTGTATTAAATATTAAATAAAATCAAACAACTTTTATTATTATCACTATTATTGTTGCTTTTGTTGTTGTTGTTAATAAGAACACAAACATTTGATAATATTTTATTTAATATCAATAACAAGTATTTTTATGTATTAATCAAACATTATTATTTTTAATAATATTATTAAAGTGGTTTTAATTTGTTATTATTATTATTATTAAATAAAAACAAAGATTTTTACCTATTATTAATTTTATTAATAATTGTAATTAAATATTATTACATAAATGTCCAATAACTTTTATTATTATTATTATTGTAGTTGTTATTGTTGTTGTAGTTATTATTATTATTATTATTATTATTATTAAATTCCCTTAAAAAAAATATTTCTAAAGTTGTAGAATTTTTTTTTCAATATAATTGTATTTAAGTAAAAAATCTTTTAATTTTAATTATAGCAAGGATTTAGCAAAACACCTTTTAGAAATATCCAGTTATTATTATTTTTATTAACTTTTTTAAGAATTCTTTGTTTTGTTGACAAAATGAACTGATAAACAGTAATCATACTATTTGAAGTGCTCACTTGCCAAAGGCTACATCACCTAACTAATATTCAAAGATAAGGTTCATAATATTTCTCCAAACATTTCAGATCATTTCTATGCCCGTTTTAAAGTACTCAACTACAAAATGACTCAAAATGGCCATCCAGACACTGACTACACATACACACCAACAAAATCAAACACCCATCCCATTATGCATAAACATACACAGAACGCCTCCGTTAGCCCTAGACGATCCTGACAAGCTGCCATGTATACACGGTGACGTTATCACCACATCTCGCACACTGCGAAGCTAATGTTCCTCAGAGGTCACTGATGGGAAAGCGCTATCGAGGCGGACAGCTGTCAGAACGCCTTCCATGCCTTCACCCAACTTCCTCCTCCGATAATGGGGCTCATGTGCCCCATAAGCCTCAACATATAACTAACAGTTTGCATATGACATGAGTGGAACAGGGCTGTTATTGTCAACTAAGATTAATAAAAACAATATAATGCTGATATAAAATAAAATATAAATATTACATGAAAAACTACATGAAAATAAGGCCTTGGCAGTTTAACTAAAATAAGTGCTAAAACTGCTAACAGGAAAGCAATAACTCAAATAAAAATAACAATTTAAACAATTTAAATTAAACGTCAATAGCAATAAAAAAATAATACAAATAAGTGACAAAACAAACAAAATTCTTAAAAATAATTTAAAAAAAGCTAATTTTGATTTAATAGAATATTTAATAATATAAATAACACTGGAGCAGGAGTCTAACTGATCATCTCCCATCAAGGTTTTTGCTAAGAGGGATGGTCAGTCAAGTGTTAAGGACAAAACACAAGCATAAATAACTTATAGGTCCTCTCTAGTTTACATGAATTACTCCGTAGCCTCTGGCAATCTGCATATCAAGCAGGATTTAGCAAACAAACAACTGGCATATCTGCTTAGCATCAACGTATTGAGACGGGGGGGGTTGTTGGGGAAAGATTTAGGGATAGGCTGTTTGTCCAAGACTCACTGCAGGCCACTCTGGCAGATATACACGGAAGAAAGAGCGTGTTTGTCAACCACATTTCTTGGTAAAATGGATTAGTCGTGGGTTAACTGTGATTAAATGGGACAATTCATCCAAATTGAAATTTATATTATGATTTACTCTTTCTTTTCGCAAAACATAAAAGAAGATATTTTGAAGAAATTGTTGGTAACCGAACAATGCCGGGTTCTCATTGACTTCCACTGTATGGACAAAGAATACAGTGGATGTCAATGGGAACCAAAACTGTTTGGTTGCCAGATTTCTTCAAAATATCTTATTTTAATGTTTTGCGAAAAGAAAACCATTAATGTTTGGAATGACATTAGGGTGAGAAAATTTTGACCCAAAAATAAAAATTCTGTCATTATATATTCACCCGTATGTCAATGGAGTAAAAAAAAAAAAAAAAAAAAAACATTGGACTCATTGGCTTTACTGCATGGACGAAACAAAAGTACAAGCATCAATAAGGCTTGGAATAAATTTTTATTTTGGGGTGACCTGTCCCTTTAAGAAAAAGCCCTGAATAATTAGACTGGTTTCAGGTTCACCTGACCCAAATTGGACACATTTCTTTGGGGGTATTTAAGACATGTTCTTGTGTTAAAAAAAAAAAAAAAATATCTAGAGCACAACCGAATGAAGGATTTTGTGGTGCTTCTTTAAAAATGTGAGACACTGATAGAAAAACTCATGTTGTGGTAATCAAAAAACCAGTGCGAGACATGATGCAACAGCTAAAGTGTCTGTTTAAATTTGTATAGGTACAGACACAGTGTTTTGAATTGGTTAAATTCAGAAGACACACCTTTTCCTGAGAGGATTTTACAGTGCACCACATTGTCAGCATGCTAATTAGAGCACACCACCACTGAAATATTACAACTAAAATATACATGTACCAAATAAATAGAGAGGAACTAGTCAACCAGCATGTCCTATTTCTAGCAGGCAAACACATGCACATAAAAACACGTCTCTAGTTCTCAGACTCTTCGTCAAACACCTACTACCTTCTTCGCAGTTGTCTCAGGGGATGACAACACTGGTAAATGAAGCTGATGCAATGATGTCACACATGCAGCAAGCCTGTGTACATGTGCGTGTATTTCTCTCACCCCACAGTGCAGTCTTGAAGTTGTGATATATTCTCAACAGGCCTGGGTGATATGTGTCACATCCCTTCATCTTTTTTTCTCCTTTCAGGCTCAAATGTTCTCCTGGGGGTACAAGTGTGTGTGGGTTTTGACATAGTGGCACTAAATCGAATGTTGGATACCACTTGTCATTGGCTTCTTCTTTAAAACTTTTCATTTTGAGGCTTCTTACATAAAGGTTTCAACGATCCGCAACCTTAGGCACCTTTGAACGTGTATATCATATTTCTAATTCAAATTTATAGAAACTCTGTAATACAAGTGGATGACTAATATGAACTAACATCATGCCAACTTGAACAAAAGAGGAAACATAAAATACTAAGAAATTAAAAAAAAAATCTGAGAATTAGCCAGTGTTTGACTTAAATTCCTGATGATATAATTTATAATGAAAAAAACTTATTTCAGAAGGAATAAAGAAGTTTCACTATTAAGGATTTTGGCACAATAAGCCAAAAACAGTTGTAGAAAAATATAAAGTAAAAAACAAACAATTCAATTAAATTAAATATTAAGAATATAATAATCATGTAATTTCAAAATAAATAAAAAATTTAAGAACAACATTTTAAAATCTTTACTAAAGCAAAAGCAAAGAACAAATGGGAAACAAAATAAACCGTATATATATATATGCATATATGATGGCAAAATTAATAAATAGTAATATAAACAAACTAAATAGTAATATAGAATGTAACGTCAAAATTAAAAAGATAAAACTAAAAATAATATTTCATAATTTAATAATAAACCAAACATAACAAAAAATTGCATGGTCAAACTTTGCTCATTTTTCTGGCAGCTGCTCAAAGACAATGTCATTATTTAGAAAAAGAAAAGAAAAGAAAAGAAAAGATGTTGCTGGTACCATATTTTGCCAAATTAATAAAAAATAATAATAACAATAATATAAAATGTAATCTTAAAATAACAACATTTAACAGTAAAATATAATAATTTATAAAATAAAGCAAAGAACAGAATAAAACAAAAAAGCAAAGCAAGGCAAAAAACAAAACAGCAAAGCAAAGCAAACAAAAAATAAAAAACAAGACATGACATGCTATTAACAAATAAAGCTATAAACAAACAAATAATGCCTTTTTTAGATGTTCAAAAAAGGGGGACAAGGCACAAAAGCAATGTTGCTGGTGCATTATCTCCATCTATGATGCCAAATTAACAAACAAACAAACAAATAAATAAATAAATAAAGTGTAATATAAAAAAGGTAAAATACAACAGTTTACAACGCAAAGAATAAAACAAAAAAGCAAAGCAAGGTTAAAAAAAAAAAAAAAAAAAAAGCAAAGCAAAACAAAAAACAAGAACAAAAACAAAACATGCTATAAACAAATAAAGTTATTATTCAGAAACCCATAAAAAGGCTCAAAAAGCCACAAAAGCAATGGTACTGGTGCATCTGCATTGCTCCCTGTGAATCCAAGTTTCCTGCAGGTTCCTTCAGGAGATGTCTGTCCGGCTGGCGCTGCATAGCAACAATATGTCATTGTTACACCCTTCACTATGGCTGTTTATGGCCGGAAAGACTCCTGTTGGACCTCCTTGTGTGTTTTGTGCTTTGAATGACATCGCAATTGCCAGCCATCCTCAGGAGCACACAGCCCTCAATGGAAACGCTCTCGCTGCCCCCCGCTATGTTTATTTTTGCGCGTCTGGAATACTTTTGTGCGACGGGGCAACAATGGCACACTGGCTTTTTGCGTAAATGGAGCAGTTTGGGAAAAATTGAGAGAACAAATGAATTGACATTCGCTATCACTGCATCCCCAAGCCCTGCGCTGAAAGCATCGGATCAATGCTTGCAAATGTCCCCGGGGAGAAGTACCATGAAACGGCTCAAAGCCTGATCTTAAAAGGCTGGGTTATCGACTGATTTCTGCTCCAAAGGCTTTAGCTCTCTGTCTAAAACATACGGCTTTGGCTTTGACTGGCATGGTGGCCCTCTTAAAGAGGTGAGGCGAAAGGCTGGCAGTAAACTTACCCCCGGCAGTGTCTTCTGTTCGTGGAGGGCGTTCTGGGCTTTGATGGCCGACTCGCGGGCGCAGTAGGTGAGGAACGCGCAGCCTGTGTAACAAAAAGGAAAGGAGACTTTCAATTACTTGGATAGACAGTGCTTGAACTCAATACTGCCTGAAATCGACAGGTGGCCAAAGTCATTTGAAGTAACCAAACAGCTTTCTGTAGCAACTAACAGTGGCCAGACAATCAAGACAAAAGCATTTACATTTATTAATTCAGAGCAGACACTTTCATCCAAAGTGACTTTCAAATGAGTACTATAATGGTAATAAGGAGGAACACAATGCAACTAGTGCTACTTTTGCTTTAAAAACCCCTTGCCTAAACCGGTTTTGACAGGTTTAAGTTGGAACCCCAGGCTGACCGACTACATAGTGCCCAAAACCCAGATGGATTAGGCTGGCGTTAAGAGTTAGTCTGAGTTTAAGCCGGCTTTTTCCAGCAGAGACCTTAACATTTTTTAGATAGAACAAAACATTAGCCGGGTTTCCATCCAAAGTTGTGAATGTAACTTTTTTTTGCAAAATTTTTATATCGTATAAAGCATTTTCCAATAAAACATTGTTTCCATCCAATGAGTTATAGGGAACAAAATCCTAATTTCCTAAAAAACCGACACTAGTACATAGTGTACATAGTAATTTTCATGTATAAAAAATGACTTGCACCTCAGAGTGAGCAGACGAAACAATAAATATGATAATTTGCTTTCGTATGTGGATGCCTGTTGAAATACTTTGACAACCGATTTCGCTCAGGTGTTTAAGAAAGTCCATAACAACTTTTTAGAAGCTGTGCGTTGAGATCAGTCCACTGGTAAGTCAGGTTATGCCATCCCATAGTGCAAAGTCACATGACTTTTCGATGCACATGGAGGAACTTGTTCGCAAAATGCATTTCCATCCCCCATTATTTACATTAATCCTTTTTCACACAAAAAAAAAAACACCTTCAAGCGAGCATAAATTTTTTATTTCTTTTTTTAAGATATTTGCCATTTCCATCATTCGTTTTTTTATGCAATACTTCAAATTGCGCATAAAACAGGGTGATGAAAAAATAGCTATTAAGTGCTAAAAACTTCAGTAAAGTAGCATCCACCACAAGACTGAAGTTAGTCGTACATTCCACAGGTTCTAGGTTTCTCTAATCACAACTAATCGCAAACTAGCCTCAAGTACAAGATCTACAATCTGAAATTAATTAATGAATTAAGACCCTATTTGAGAGAAGGTCGGTCAGTTCCACTTCTGAGGAACCAGTGAAAGTGCAGGTTTCAGAAGGTTACCTTCATTAACTCACTTACACACAGAGCAAGAAGGGAAATTAATCTGGGAAAGTGAGTTTAGCTAAAAGGCTGCAGACCCAAGATGGTCCTGTATGCAAGCATTTGAATCAAGAGACCAAAAGAAAGACCAGATGCACTGCTCTTCATTTAATTCAAGATTCAAGTCCACCCACAACATTGTGTTCCCATCGAGTATCACCGCTCGCCAGCACAAAGCCTCCGCGTCCCTTACAATGACAGGGCCAGAGGTGCCTCGAGGAGTCCCTGCAGACAAGCTAAATACAGACAGTCTATTTTCTAACATGGGGGAGCCTGTCCAGTCCGCTTTACACTGGATGTGCCCGTGTGTGTTTCTGCGTACGTGTGCTTGTGTGTGTGTGTGTGTGTGTGTGTGTTTGAGCAAGTCCATAGATCAGCCAGCCATCCCTGTCCGAGGCTCTCGGCCGGCTGGAATAAGCTCTGACTACCCTTGACACGCTGACAGAGAGGCGAACAGTGGCGGAGAACTAGGAAGAGAAACTCAGAGCCTCTTGGGTCTCCAGACAGAAATGTGAAGTCATAAAAACATGCACATATGCACACCGATTATATAACCCTTCTGCCACAGGTATCACAGAGAAGGAAGAAGATCCCTGAGCCCATTAGTGTTTTGTGACATTAACAGTGCAAACTGGTAGATGTCTTTACAGTAAAGTAAAGTCTCGGATTTGCCCAATATAACAGACTCGCAGGCAACAATCAAACTGCAATGTGAGGATCACAGTTTTGTAAATGTGAAAGTTACTACAAAGCCAGTCGGTCGTCTTGCTTTCTCTGCCTTGTCACCTTCTCTTTCATCACCCACGTTCAAAAGACCAAGTATATCTTTAACTAATGTCACCAAACAGAATTGGTAAAATTGCTCTCGAAACTTGGGGATTTTTTTTTTTGATAACTATAATTTACTATAATTTTTTTTGTCCTGGAAGCTTGGCTGGTTTAGGCCTGTCATGAATAAATAAAAATGACACTAAAAACGCCAGTAGGCTATGGCAAGGCCTTCTCTTAAAGGGATAGTTCACCCAAAAATAAAAAATTTGTAAACCCTCCTTTCATTGCCAAACCTGTAAGACCTTTGTTCATCTTCGTCAAGAAAACAATTGTTGAATAAAGTCATTATTTTAGCTTTCTTTGCACAAAAAAAGTAGGCTATTCTCATAGCATTGTAAAATTAAGGTTTAACCCACTGATGTCACCCCTGATTTCAACAAAAATATCCTAATTTGTGATCCGAAGATGAACAAATACTGTCTTACAGTATGTGTTTGGAATGAAATGAGGGTGAGTAATTAATGAATTTTCATTTCTGAGTGAACAAAACGTCACTCTTTATGATTGCCTAAATACATCATAAATTACAAATATAAAACACAAATAAAAAAACCATACGTATGAAAAAAATATAAGGGCATTCATACTATAGTCTAATAGGCTTCATCACACAGTGAATGTTTTCGGACTCTCAAGACATGTTTTTAATTGTTTATTGCATATACCCGCACATCGTTAAAACAATTATGATATTATCGTAGACGATAAGTAGCGCACACCCCCACTCCATTTATCTGCTATTGGTCAAAGAACCAGAAAGTCCCATCCAAGCTCACACCACTGGTTAAGCTCAAAAAAATTTTTTAAATAAATAACGCTAACCCTTATAAGTTTTATAGTAGCTTATAACTCTGTGAACTTTTGTTGCTCAACTACAGATTTTAGTCATAGTAAAACTTGTTGCAAAAGCACACATAAACTGGCGGGCAGTTCAATATGTCATATTTTCTCACTAGGTTACATGTATTTTTCATAAACCAAACCATCTTTTTTCAGTGTTTTGTCAGCTGTTAAATCAGAAACCAAGAACACAACAATAGAAACTTGGACTTTAGTCCCTTGCAGCCCTGTTTCCATTTGCATCCAACTAAATGAGCCATTTATGCTGGCTAAGGTCAATAGATGCCAATTTAAAGAATAGCAAATACTAATAACTAAAATCATAATTCACTACATGAGGCCTCTGAGACGGTGATGTGGGGTCATGAAGAGTTAATGTACAAATGAGACTTGGCCAAAACATTGTCCTTTTGAAGTGACTTGCTGGGTCAGACAAAGCAAACAAGCCACTTGTGTTCTTTCATATTTATTATTGGATCAGTCCCACTAACTCTGCAATGTTTTCAAATACATCAAAGCTTTGTTATGTCTCAAATCCTCCCGCCAAGACAGGCTCTTTTCAATCTGGGCCACACATCTGATCTTGCAATTTCTCATGAACCAAACTGGATACATTCACAATGCATTCGCAAAGAATATCCAGAGTAAATTAGTTGCCCCACTAATATAAGCAAAAGGATAGAGGGAGAGAGAAAAAGTGACAAAAAAAAACAGATAGTGAGAGAAACATTTAAATTCTAAAGCTCTCACTTTAATGCATAGTGCGACTGCAGCCCATAGGCACCAACAAATTCATAATTGGAATCCAAACATGTACAAATTACTGCCCTGCTGTTGCATACGAGGCGCGCAATTTTGGGCTGCATGATGAAATTATTTGAAACTCGACATAAAAAGATCACGCATTGAAAAGGCTGACGCAGCACCCTAAGGACGGAGTGTGGAAATGATCTACCGCATTGTTTGATAACCATCTCTATTGTCTGATCCAATGTGATTTCAAAATTAACAAAGGAAGCTGCACAGTTAGTAGGGAATGGATTTAACTTCAAAATTATAGCTAATATAATCCTTTTTCTATAAGTAGGTGAATCGTTTCTGATGAAATGCTTCACTGAATGAGAATATGAATGGAGTGAGGTGCAAAAACCTGAAAATTGGAAACCTTTTTTTTCATAATTGAGCCTTGAAATAAATGTAATTTTTACATTTGGGACTTAAAAAAAACCTTATGCACAATGAAGATGAAATATTCTGCACTAATTAGAGAGCATTAATCAACTGTTTTAATCTAATCTCAATGTGTTATACCATGTCTAAAAATGGCAAAAACAACACTTATCTATCTAAAATATTATAATTAGAATTATACAGAATAATACAAACTGAGGAATACTGTGCACTATTTATAGTGCATTGATGAAGTGTTTTTAATTACATTTCGCAAAGTATTATACTATATCTAAATAATGCAAAACAATACTTATACGAAAAAGTTTATCTAAAATATTATAATTAATTATGATTAAACTAATAAATACCTTTCAAAATGTTCACATTTTGGAGTTAAAAAAAATTATGATACAATAAAAGATATTCTGCACTATTTATTCTGCATTAATCAATTGATTTTAATTACATTTCTTATTATGTTATGCTGATATTGTTTTTTTAAAAAAATGCAACCAACTTTAAATTCAATTTACATTTTTAATCATTCAAACTGAGGAGCATTTTCACTGGTGGTCTCACACGTTCAGATGTCTTGGAAAACAGTTTCTCCTGAATCACAAAAGTCAAATGTAGCTACCGCCAGCAAAAACGTGCCTCTCTCTTTCAGGACAGAAATGACATCTAACCCCCGTGCTAATAAGCAATCACACAGACAGAGACCCATGAGGCCTGCGGGTCTGAGGAATAGCGTAGAGCTTCCTGAGGAGGTAGAGAGGCATAGCAGTAATTAAGCAAGCTGAATTGAAGGTGTCGCTTGCTCCCCTCCGCCCCTGACATCCCCCATTTGCTGTTTTTATTTAATAGTAAAAGCAGAGCCGTCAAACCACTGTTCCTGCCCCCCCCCCCCATTATAATTGTGTGCAAGTCCTGAACTGAGAGGTGCCTGTTAAAGTGCGAAGGTCTTGGCACTAAATCGGCTTCCGTGCCCCGATTCTCCACGTTCTCGTCTGAGCACTTTGCAACTTCACGAGCAGTCCCGTCATTCACACCTCCCACTGTTTCCTGACACAATTCAATTTAGCTCTAAGAACAAAGGACTTAACTTAAAACTGTTTTGCAGTAACTCAAAAAAATTAAAAATTAAAATAAGGCTGTGCTGATTCAATCATGTATTGTCATACTGCGCAATAGCAATTTTTGACTTTCTTAATATGTTGCAACACTACTTTAGATCATTGTATGCATATTTTTTAAGTATTTCTGCATTCATATCATGCCCTGAAACACAGATTCACTCAGATTCACTTTTGTGTTTAGTAAACCTACAGTCCAGATTCAATTATAAAAATTGCATAAGAAGCCTTATCAGTTTCGGTTAGCTGAAATAATGACATAATTTTGCCTTCACTAATTTTCCTCTTTGTCTTTTACTTACCAAAATCCATTTCTAAGCACATGTTAGTTTTACGCAACATCTGACTGCACTTGAAACTGAATCGAACACAAGAATGAATTGTGTTATGATATTTAAGGGATCATGCAGATCCCTTAAGAGATTGAAGTCTGGTCAATCAATGTATACTTACGTCACTGTTAGTATCATTTGTGCTGGTTAGACCCTGCTCCGGATTAGGAGGCAGTAAAAAGGCAGTAAAATCAAACCCAGTTTTGGCAGAAAGTGGGTAGTTCCACAATTAGTTCTGGTACTATGAAAATGTCCCCATGGTGCGAAAGGCCCTACTGTAATGAATTGCAATTTGTACAAAGTGTTTTGATTAATGCAATTACATGGTTTAGTGCTGCTGGTAAGAGGAGTTAATACCACTGATCAAGTAACTAAAAAAGAATATTTAATTATCTAAATGTGTGCGTGCAATGTGCCGCTCTTATAATTGTGATTTTACTCCAAACTTACTTGCATCTGCATTATGATTTTTAAGAGATCATGAAGATTCAATAATTAATGGGTAACCTTAGAAATATTTAGAAAATATTATTTTTTTTTCTGTTAAGCGACAATTTTAAAGTTTAGATGTTAAGAAAACAACCTTTATTGTTGGACTCTTAATGCTTACATTTTATTGTGAAGCAATTTACTAAACTGCACATAGAGTATAGCGTCTTTTGTGTTGTAGCTAAGAGAAGCTAATAAAACTGACTGTAGTAACAAAACTCTACATATGTAAATATGTGCTGCTAGCGTTCGTGCATGACAACAAGTGAGCGTTTCTCATGAAAGAGCTCAGTTTCAGTGTCACTCGCAGTTAACATGTATTATGTAAAATGCAGTTAATGCATTGACCGCCTTCGGAGAAAAAAAAAATGCATTAGGGCTTGATTTCCTTCGAAACTCTCTCTCAGTCACTGTCCAGACAACAATATTGTCTCTGCCCTCACCTAATTACTTTGTAATGAGTCTTGTAATATAATCGGTGTGCTAGCGTAACCTGTAAACCTTAATTAAGGCAGCCACCTTTAAATGTGCTCAACCTCAATGTACCAGAGCAAAACTATACGCACGTCACCTCACATGGAGCTAGAGCAGCAAAAAATGTAAATGAAATTTTATGTTTGTATTGTGCTTGAAGGAAATTAATGCCTTACACATTAAACATTTATCACAGTTCCATATTTAAAAAATGACAAACAAAATTTGCAGCTGTATAAATAGTGTACATTTTTGGACTACTTCAACTGTGAAAATGAAAAGGCGGCAATGCATACTGAAGAGTAGCTTCCTAATACATATGCAAGACTTGTTTGTCATGGCAAGACTCAAAAAAGGTCTAGATCTGTTATTGTGTTGTGAATTTGAAATATGGTGCGGTGACACTGTGTCTTGCGGCAGGCTGGGAAGTCCTCAGCCAGAAAACGCTCTGATGGTGCACCGAATGCAAGAAGGGTGCGACAGAACAAAGACACTTCCTCAGTAGGCTACATCTGTTTCTCCTCCTCTCCCTCTCTTTCTGTCTTCAGAGGATGGCTGGCATGTGAGCAGTGATGCCAGCAGTGGCAGCTTAACCTATTTTCGGAAATACCACAGATTTCTATTAATAGCCCTGCTGAGCAGCAGGCCTCTGCGCACATCCCCGACGGGTCCCACAAACTCACTGAAAACATCCTCTCCCAGACCACCTTTCAGCCATGCTCATGTCGTAGCATCACTTTTCAATACTAAAATAAAAACAACAACCAAATTCAAGAACGTTCTGGGCTGTAAAAAGAATACTGCGATAAAGCAATCTGGGAAAGATTCTGGAGAAATTGTTCTACAGCGTTTTTCCACTTCCAATTGCATGCGATTTCCAAGAAAGAAGATAATTAAGAAAAAATTACTGATATCTTCAACATCTTAATATTCTATAAGGGCATCATAAAACTTTAACTCTTACAATCTTTACCAATCCTCTGTTGCGCGTTTTTTTCCACCAGTGGGTTGCAAACTATTTCTTTCTGATTGTATACTGCTAACAAGACTCACTAACAAATTTTGCAAGTGTAGAGAAAGCTTGCTTGTTGATGTCAAAGCATTAAATCATCATGTATCTATAATCAAACTTTATGATATTTTACGAAAAATAGTCAAACTGACATGGACAGGTTGTGAACACAAAAGGCTAATTAGCGACTCAAATTGGCTAATTACCGACTTTTAAAAGTGTGTATTTTTGTTGTTAACATCAAGGTATCAAATCATCAAACATCTAATCAAATTTGACGGTATTTTGCAAAAGGTTATCCGCCACTGGTAAATCTGGACTGGTTGTGCAACTCCCTAGAAATTATTTTACAAAATAAAAGTAACCATGACCCAACTGGATTCATTGCCAATTTTTAAAAGTATGAAGAAAATGTTTTCCTTTTTTGTTTGTTTTTTTTGTAGCTGATGAACCTTTGCAGAATCGTGCCATTTGTAAAAGCTAGTCAAATACCACCCAACTGGACTCATTATCAACTTGTTAAAAGTGTGGAGAAAAGGCTTTCCATATTTATTGTTGACGACATCAACAATGCATCCCTACGATTGCAAAAAAAATGTCAAACATAATATGTTTTGTGAGCTAAAAAGCATTTAAAGCCAACGAAGAAAGCATACTTAACTATCTAAAATAAAAAATATAAAAACATTTTCAGCCTAAGTCATATTAATAATTGTGTTGGGTTATTTATCAATATGAAAATGACTATTAAAATACCAATTTTTGTACTTTGTTAGGTTGTTGCTCAGCAAAACCAGTTCAGAACCACTGATCTAGCGTGCTAGAAGTTTCCCTTACCGAAAAATACTAATGCAAACCTGATGCCTATGCACAGTCTTATCTTGTCATACTCTCAACATCGTGGTGGTGTCCCACGTCTGCCCCGCCACACCTCCCCTTTCATATTAAATCCTTTTGTTTCCACCCTCTCCTGTCTGCCGGGGTGGTTCTGGCTCTCCCATCCTGTCAGAAGGGCCCCGTCACTCTGCCGGTGCCTCCGGATTAAAGGCACCATTTGTTTTCAGTGGTTCTGACAATCACTCCATCTCTCTCAGTCTGTTCATCTATTGTGCTTAGCCCTCTGCCTTACTGTCATTTTTCCCTGTCCACTCCATCTCTCTGTGTGTGTCTGTGCGTGTGTGCATGGCATTTGTCACAGCTCTCTGACTAACATAATGGCCATGCCCTCCTTCCTGAGATCAAAGGACGTGGAAAAGGGCTTTTCTGCTCAAATTCCAATAAGGCATTTACATATTCCCAAGCAGTTCTCATCAACGGCAGCAGAATCATTCCTATCGCTATTCATTAGTCAACCGTGTTGAGTGTTGATTTATTTTCCTCTCGACAATAAATCTTTAGTTCAGGAAGCTCGAAAAACCAGAACAACAGTTCAACTGCAGGAAATGTCGGAAAGAGCAGTCATGTCTCTGTATCATACATTTCATTCTCTGTCGTCATTCTCCCTTTCCCTCCATAAAAAACGGCACCTCTGGACTGACCTTGTAAAAGTTTACTGCATAAAACAGTAAACAGAAAAGAGTAACTAACAAGCCTTATCCCTCAGAATTGAGCTCCATTTTGAAATGCTCCAAGAAAATCAAGCATCTTACAAGATGAAGTGGATATTTTTTTCACCAATAGCATCACTAAAGAATAACTTGCTAAATAAAACATCTTAAACCAGCTGGTGCAGGCTTGTTTATCTGCATTGCCAGTGTACAACTGGTTTTTCAATCTAACCAGCTGTTAAATTGGTAAATCATAAAATTAGCGCTAAGACTGGTCTAGGAGACAAGCTAAGCAGATAAGACTACATATTTTCAGCAGGTAATGACAGATTTCAAACAGGTTTTGTAACCTCTTCCCCCATTTGCCATTGGTCAGCCAAAGAGACTTCAACTTACACCATTGGTTGTGCTAATGTTATTATAGCTATGTTTCCTTCGCACTGTTTTTATGCCCATTATTATGGTTTTGGGAAAACTAGCTAGTTATTTTTTTAGTTAATTGATGCATCATATTACATAAGTTAGTTAAGCAACAAACTGCATTATTTTATGGAAAACACAACCCTGTGCGAGTGTCACAAAATTTATTTTTTATTTTTTGGAAAATTACGCAACTAATGGTTTACTTTACTGTGCATATTAAGCAATATTTAATGATAAAATGTAAAAATCATGAAAATGAAATTTACATAATGATAATATTACGTTTACATATTCACAACCAAAAAAATTTAAAATTTTAACTGAACAGTAAAATTAATTATATTATGTTTATCAATTAAGCTTAACTCAAAAAATACTATGTTTAATAAATTGATTTCATCGGAACCTACTGGCAGTGAGTAATGTTTTTGAATGATAGATCAATCTGTTTAAGCAGCACAAAACAGAGGGAATTGGGTGGTCTTTTCTATTAGCAAACACGACAGATATTATGACACATTTGAAGACAAGCTTATTGTCTGCCATAAAAAATGGTCACAAGGGAGAGATTCACAACATCTTAGAATAGCGCATCAATATTTTGCTTTGTGTTTTATGCTCGGTCCACAAAACTGACATTATACAGATGGTCACTGAACCTCTTTCCACAGAGGGTTGTCTAGAATACTCTACTGTAAGTGCCATCTCCTGATGAATGGTAATGGCCTAAAAAAAACACACACACACATTTTCTACCAAAAAAGAAAAATAACCTTTTCCAAATGGAGGAAAGTCCATCTAAAAGCAGGTAAAGGGGAGATAAGTGGCCAGTTCAAAGACAAGTAGCTCAAAGCAAAGCTTGCTGATAGAGGAGGGAACATCTCATCCTGACATTCAGAGCTACGGTTCCTGCCAGGAGAGCTGCTGAAGCACTGCATTTTTTATGAATTGGCCTTGTTGCGTATTATAGTATTTACAGATCTTTGCATCTTTAGACTGTCAGACTTTTAAAGAAGCCATCTGACATTTCAGCCAATGGCCTCCTCTAATTTAAAACCTAATGAAAATCTCCCAGTTGCAGTTTTTATTCATTGTTGACATGTTTCCTATTTAAGCGTGGGAAGTCTGGATGAAACATTATCATAAAAAGGCTCATAGCTTTTAGTTAGAAACTACAATTTACTGCTTTGGACCATTTTGGACAAAAAAAAATAATTATAAAATATACAAATTGTAAACACGTGGACAGCCATTTTTGTTCGACTTAAAGAAAAAAAATTGGGAATAGTAAATGTGTTTATATCATTTAAACTTTTACAAAGTCTCAAAACTAACAGACATTTAGGCTACTAAAAAACAACTCTCCGCTTTCAATTTACTAGTTTTACTAGAAAACAAGACAATAAAATAGACTTAAAAATCACTTCTCAGATATGAAAATGCTACTATGAACATTGGTTCCTGGTAAAGCATACAAAATATGTTTCATCTTTCTATTAATAAGGGATTTGTGATGTAATTTTTCTGCAAGGCCTTGAAACAATCTCGCTCCTGGCTTAGCTCTTTTTAATACTGAAAATACCATAGCATAAATCTCCTTTCAAATCACTGTCCAACAAGTTTAGCTTTACATTTATACGCACTGAACCTTTCTACCGCTAGGCTGTCAGCTTTTGCAAGGACCCCTGCTGTTAACTACATTCACATGGGAAAAGACAAATGAAAATAGTTTAATGCTTCATAAGATTATTTCTAAGATGTCTATCGTATCTCTCAATCCCTCATAAATGCATTAGCACAATAGGTCCCTTGAAAGCAGTTAAGGATTGCCACTCTATAGTGGCAGATGTGAATGGAGCCGCATTAAGCGCAGACAATCAGACAGCATCAGGTTTAGGTCTAAATAACCTTGTATATGTTTGTGTATAGTGTTCAAATGTTCTCCATGCCTTTTGTATCGTAAGCTTGTGCAAGCTTATCCTTGGACATCTTCACCTGCGGAGTGCAAAATGTGCGTAACAGGCTTTCAAAGCAAAGCAACAATAGTCTATTTATGCTAAACGCAGCAAGAGATCTATATACCACGCTCACGTATACGATTACTAATACACAGCAAGTGTCTCAAGCTTTGCAGGCAAATCTGTGAGTAAAAAACCCATTCCCAACTCCATACTAAATAAGAAAACTTTAATAAAATGCTGAGCTCAACTGATCACAGGTGAAAAGCCCGAGGGGAAAAAGCTCACCTGTTAATACAAATCAAGAGACAGCGTTTGTTAGGCCCGTTGAACAGACCTCATAATAGCTGTTCATACTGAACACCACAGGCTAAGATGACTACAGCATGCTTTAATTGCAAAGAAGCAGCCACTGTAGAGGGACAAACCAAGAGATCTGAACGACTGCAACCTCAGACAATAACTACAGTTGCTAATCCTCCTCCGTCATTATGGTCATGGTTTATTACCGCGCTTAGCAAACTAATGCTGTGTTTTCCTGTGTGGATTAGCAAGCTGACTTAACGCCGAAACATCTCTCCACTCTGAAATCTACATATTATCCCCTTAGTCCGGTGAACCCTTTAAAGCAGAACTTAATGATGAAACAAATGCACAAATATCTTGGTTTGCACTTATCTTCAGTGAAATTGTGTGGATTGCGTATGTTCACACAGTAGGCTCTTACCAATGAGTACTGGCATTAACACAAACCATTCATCTGCTGTGCTCCTTTGTCACGTTTCGGATAAGAAAAAATTACATTAGCATCCTCACCGACATTTTAGCCAAACATTTAAACAACCTTGGGATCTCCATCACCAACGCAGCCATATTGAGACTACTCGCAAGACTGCACAATCTCTATAAACTGACAAAAAGTTTATGTAAATATTTGCTGACTTGTTCTTATCCTCACATCCCCTCGTCGAATAATACATAAGATGAAAAGAAATTCCATCCTGAAGAACCAATTCTCTGTGCAATCCTTTAGAAGTCATATTCAGTTCCTGTCCCAGAGGCAGCTGCATCACAAGTATAATCAGCTAGTTTAGGGATGAAAACAATTGGGTTCATGATGTTGTAATCTGGCATTGACAGGACGGTCAATTAATAAGTATGGAACCAGCCATAATAAACACCAAAAAAAAAACACACACACACATCAATTATTCGGTAATGATGCAAATTTACAAGTCTTCGGGAATAACCTATGGGTTTGAAAAAAAAAAGAATATGTATATATATATATATATATATATATATATATATATAATTATTATTATTATTAATTATTATGGGTTTAAACATTATAATTATGCACAATTATTTCAAAATCCACATCTGAGGTATAATTGTGCATAATTTATGCATAACAAAATGTATGAAGTATTATTAACCACAGACCTTATTTTACTTAGAAAAGGAAGATCACGATTTTAAAACCCCATTGGAAATTCCTAAGGGAACCCAATTGCTTGAAAATGCTAATTCTCTTCTGGGTTTAGCACTACAAACTGTAAAGCTCTATATTTTAGACGTCTAATTGATGGGACTGTTCAGCTCACAGTAATGCACTAGATAAGGTGTATTCACTTGACATCCATCAATGCCCAAGAGGACCATCACTATTGAGGAACAGTCAGATTGGATCCTCCCAGGTGTTTCTGTCTTGTATTATTTGCTGCTCGAGTTAATACCTCAAATAATATAACAACTTACATGTCACCACTGATGCCATTTGATCAAAGAAGGATAGCCGCGCGAGTGTCATTTCTCGTCAGAATTGGCGCGCTTTCATAACGGTCGACTTGTGGTAAGTAACTTTTTTAAGTTTCCTCTGAAACTGCACATTTTTGGCACGCATAACCTCTGTAGAGTTTAACCGTTTGTCACAGAAACCTAAAATTAAGAACAAAATGAAAATTCCACCTCGTTTTCTCCAACTGTTTGGTTTGATTTCATTTAGCCAAATGAAAACGCACAACCCTCGCCCACGAAATCATTGTAGCTATATAGCAATTCTCATTACTCTGACATGTTCAACACAGTTAAACCCCATATGAAGCAAGGCTTCTCACGGGGTAAATATCGTGGATGAACGCTTGAGCAAATAGAGCCTTATTAGCATAATTATAAACACGCCACTGAAATGAAGCCTAATAGTAACTGACACTAACGAAGACAAATGCGAATATTCAGTTTCCGACACACATCGCTTGAGGGGAATAAATGACAAGAACGAGATTATACCAAAACAGAGGTTTAATTTTCTTCTTGTTTGAGTGGGATGACGTATCCAACGTCGTCAACTGTCGGTTTGAACGTCACGTCACAATATAGAACGCGTGTAGTTCGTTATGACGCACAACCGAACGTGTTTTAAGTGCAAATATGATCAACAGATAAGTGGAGCTTCACGTTTTTTCTATTCTAGTATTGTATGTGCGTGTTTCATTAATCAGGCGCACCTGTTTGGAGCATGTAACAGCTCTGTTTTTGTAAGATGCTGAACAACACCGAACATATCTCTTGGTAGGCTATATAGGCTAAATATAATCATATTCAAAACGCCTGTTCATGCGCGGGAACTGCATAGGCGGTGTTAGACTGAACAAGCTTGGATGCTCTGGGGTGGTGGGAGCATTCCCCCATTGTTAAAGATGGAAGAGGCTAAAGAGAGTCTATTTAAATATGAATTTTCTTCTAAGACTCTTTGCCCCAGTTCAAAAATTATACCGCCATAGAGAAATGCGAGATTCACTGCCATATTATATGATGGGGATAGCCTACATAATATTCATAACAAGCAACAATGCAAAGGTTCAAACTGAGAACATAAGTTCTCTCGAAATGATTCAAGTGTAAGACAGTGGCCAAAGGGGCCTGAGATTACAGTTTCATCAGACTGTATGTAGCCTATATGTATTTAATATTGACATGACAGGTATTATTTATAATAAATATTACAATAACGCATGCGTTAACAACGGATAATGTGCACAATTAAATATATATATATATATATATATATATATATATATATATATATATATATATATATATATATATATATATATATATATATATATATTACAATATTGCAGCCTAGTGTTTACCCCTGCAAAATCAGACTCGTATTAAGAGAATCACGCGTTTACCTTTGTGCATGCCGGTGTATCGGTCCTTTAATACTGTCAATTCGTGGATTTTCCCAAACTGTTCGAACAATGGTTTCAGGTCTTTTTCCTCGAGGTTCCGCGGTATTTGCCCGATAAAGAGTTTTATGGCATCTTGGTCTTTCATGGTGCCGCTCTCCGGATGAATGGAGATGGATTCTGACCCGTTCATGGGTTTAGGAAATGGGATCTGAGCGTACTGGTGCTGGTGCGGGATTAGGAGGAGTGGATGTTGGGTCGGTGCTGCCCCGGGTCCAGTGAAAAGCGGACTGGAGTAAGCGGTATGGGGCGGCTGTGGGTGCTGCTCCCTTCCTGTCTCAGACTGAGTGAATCTGGCCATTCTGAGCTGGGAGCAGACTGGATAATAATAATGACAACACACACACATACACACACACACTGAGAGAGAGCGAGCGAGCAGTCAGCTGGAAACACAGACTTACTTTCTCGGCGCTACACATACACACATTCGGAGGAGATGTTTAGGGGAGGGGGAGAGGCCGAGGCATTTCTTGCTCCAGAGCGACACCCAGCGGCGTGGATTACAGAAAACACTTTAGTTTTCCTCAGAGTAGGCTACTTTAGTTCTGAAGACGACAAAAGGGTTAGACGTTAATGGTCCATTTGAGTTTCGGAACTCGTTTTTAAATACAAGCGTGTTTTGGACAAAAATAACGGTCAAGTTCACGCAGCTGCGCGATACAACAGTAAGTTCTGTTTGGAACGCCACATCCGGGTAAATGAATATAACAATTCTGAAGTTCTGAAACACATCCGCGACTAAACAAAATGTATACACTATTTACTATAATAACAGTGATATCATTTTGCAGACATCAAGTGGATTGACAATCTGGTATTTAAGTGAGAGCATGTATTATTTAATTGTATCACCAATGGCCGTTTTAAATGTAGAAATGTGTCATTATAGGCTATTTAAATGAGCAAGACCGTTAAAGTAATAAACGATTACTAATAAATAAATTAATGTGCAGACAATGCAATAAACATAATATTTAAAATCAAACGTGTACATAGCTTTGAAAAAAATGTAAGAACCAACATGAGTAAATATATTAAAATCACGTGCCCTAGATATTTCTTACTGTTTTTTACGGCATTTTTAGAGGCATTTTAACTTGTTTTTTTACAAATAAATGTATGTTTTCACTGTAAATTATAATTCATACTTTTTAGTTCCATTAAACATCATTTTGAAGTTAGATGTAATAACATTTTTCACTGTAGCCTAACTGCTATGGTAACTTATAGTCAGCTAAGTGACAGGCTTATCTGTATCATAGATTTATCTATACTGTAACACAGTATTATAGAATTAATCTCATATGCAGACATTATCTGTCACTATGGTTACAGTGTTACTCAAGACTGTTCTGAGAATACATGTGGGAACTGACCTTACCTGTCCATAAAGACAGCTTTGTCTGCAATTAGATATACAACACAACTTGAAAGACTCGTTAGTCATACAGTTGTCAATCCCAAAAACGGTGTGAATGTATAACCATAAGCAAACAGACATAACGTAACGAGACTTTTGATTTAGTTTTTGTACTTTTTTATTTATAAAACACGGAAGAATGGCCTTTGATCAGCTTGCTTCCTTCAGTCAGAATAGCAGCGTCTTTAAATGAATCTGTTGTTTAGAGTTGTTATAGAAGGCCCGGTTTGATCTCACATCATTGACAAAACGCAACAAGAACATCACTTAATATTTCACTAACGATATTCTTGCAGGACATACTAGGAATTTGTTTAGTAAGTCCTGAATAACTACAAAATATGTACCAATTTCCATTCATATTTCATGTGACCATCCATGCAGAGTCCCATACAGTTGCTTAATTAGCAGAAATTAGTATTTTTGCTGCTCTCTAAAATAGCTGTCACATCACTACCCTGGTGTGAATGTTGAATTTGTGAAAAAAAAAAAACTAGAAACAGATTGTTTTTTTTTTAACTGACATTATCAATGTGTTTAGGAACTCTGTTTTGAGACAAAGCAATTTCATAACTACAAGTGATGGAGCAATATCTACACTTGATCCTCATGGCAAGAAGTAGCATTGAACTTTTATATAACGGATCAATACTTCACTCAAAGAGGCCTTTCAGAAAGATTTGTGACAGTACAAAAAAAAAAGCAATATCTCAAGATGAATCAGTTTTGTAATTGTGTTTATTTGTTTGTTTGTGTGTGTGTGGCAGGGAGGGGGGGTTGCATCTTTAGCAACTTTTTTGTCACAACTCTATTTTTATTTTTATATTTTTGTTACCTGGCTCCCATTTGGTATGTAATGCTCTTTTGTATGATAACAATCAATTATTGATGTATAAAATCAAGTAGAGCCCAATTAATTTTTCTTATAAAAATAAAATGGTCTTTAAAAATCTCATGCTGATTTTAAATTTAAATGTGCATTTATGTTTACAATCAATTAATTTTAAAAAAGTAACATACGTAGCACAGATTATTTCTTTGATAATAACATCACAGTAATTTACAAGTATCAGTGATTGTCTTGTGAAGTGAAAAAAAGCTGTGTGTCCAACGTGGTATCACTTTATACCAACAAAAGAAGAAGAAACTATTCATTGGCATTAAAGTGAAATTACTAAACCTACACATGGAAGCCTGATAAAAAGGCTCATCTTAGAAGAAAATTTCAAACGGCTCTTAAGGCTTTTGCATCTGAACTCTTCATATGAAGTAGTAGTCATTTTACACTGTTTGAAAATAATATTTTATTTTACATGTGCACACTCACTGATATTCACATGTCTAATAAGTCAAAAATTCAAACGTCACATTTATTTATGATTTACATGAATCATTAGCCTGTCGCATATTTTCAATTCAAAATGGCAAAATTTCTTAAAAGGTTGAGTAGTTTGCATCACTAGATAGTCTAATGCTGTCGGTCGCTTAACATTTCTATTATAAAAAAGTTTTCTAATACATTAAGCTACTACTAGCATCTTTCCACAAACTCTAGTTGTGTTGAGACAATGACAGTAAGACCGGCATTCTTCTGATTTAATTGGCCATCTCGATCATTTTGACATTGACAAGCGCTGTTGGGCCACTGAGGAAGACCAGCCTAAAGCCCTGCACGGGTGTCAAATTTAGGCCCTATCTCGAGACGCTCAGGCCTAAGACCGGCCCATGACTGACAGCTTATCAGAATTACCGGCCCCGGCCCGTTTTTTCCGCCTCTTCTCCAAAAACAGCTAATACTACTGTTTCAGCTATTAAATTTAAATTTAGTCTTCTCAAATCATCACGGCTTCCCTAAAAAAAAAAATATATATATATATATATATATATATATATATATATATATAGATAGATATAAAAGCATGTTTAAACATTAAACCTAGATAAATGTGTGCTATATCCAGTAGTTTCTGTGGAGAAGCTTTAGGACATGGAGGCGCCAGTATGATGACTTGCATTTTTTTCAGTGGATACGCCATCATTTTTGCTCATAAAGGTAAGAGTAATGCATCATTTGTAACTATAAAGGGTCTACCTTTATTTGTGTGCACTCACAAAATGTTGTGCTTTTATAAAATTAAGAAAATAATCATGATGCTCTTTCTGCCGTCTCATCTTGAACAGGAGAACAAAAATTAACCGGAACTCAGTGAATACATGCCTCACAGACATGATAAATATATCCATAGAAAGCTTTAAATTACTACTTAATGAAATAAAACAAATCATAAACATTTAATTATAATCATAATCTGTAAAGATGCACTACTCTCTAAAGGCGCGTCTAATGAGGAGATGGCGAGTCAGGATCGGCAACGTCATCCTTGCGACACCGACTCAGAAACACTATTTTGTTAGTAAATAATTCAAATATCACCTTCCTATTTCCCCCTGACTCATTTATGGTAATTAATTTTGCCATTGCTTTGCAGCAAGTTTAAGCCTTTTGTGTGCATTTGAACACAGACCTCTTCAGCTGCGCTGCTGCTGTAGAGCCGCTCTTGACAGTCACGACAGCAGGGTCTCGTGTTGTTTCCATCAGCGCAGCAATTTTTCTCATCACTAATTGATGTTTGTCTGAAATATAAAAATAAGGAGAAGCCTAAAACACGCCTGAGGCCCGGCCCGCATCTGAACTATGACATGAAAATTGGTCCGAAGCCCAGCCCGAAGGGCATAAAAAAGTCGGGGTGAAATGCAGGGCTCTAGACCAGCCTAAAAGTTAAACTTTTAAAACTTTTTGTCATCCTAACAACAAACCGCTTTACTGATTCTTATACACAGAGTCTTTTACTGTCTATCAGCTATGACTATTTTAGTCTTTCAAAGGAAAAAATGGTTGGAAAAACAGTAATACAAATTTTACATAAACAACATAAAATGCAGGACAAGAGCGAGGCCCTTTAGAGGTACGAGGCCCTGTGTGTTCGCACACTTAGCACAGCCCTGGCGACGGAACTGGTTCACGGTTTTTAGAAGTTTCCATGATAACAATATTGTGCATATTCAATACCTTGATATATAGCATTACAGAATACCAGCACATGTCTATGCAGGAGGCTGGTCTTTTTCACTGGAGGAAGCGTTATTAAGGATTATGGACTTGTATTTTGTCCAGAAGCACCAGTTTAAATTTAGAATGCCTTTATGATGGGTTTGTTTCTTACAAACACACAGCTTTTCTCTTCACAGGAGGTTAATTGATGGACTGGAGTAGTGTGGATTACTCCTCTACAGTGAACACCCATTCACTGTAGAGGAACCACTGGTGAGCAAGTGATGTAATGCTAAACTTCTCCAAATCTGTTCTGATCAAGAAACAAACTCATATACATCCTGGACGACCAGCGGGTGAACTACTCCTTTAAATAAGCTGGTGGCGATGCAGAACGTGGCGGCTATTTTTAGGCCCAAGTTTGATAGAAGTGTGAAGAGTGAGAACTTCCAGTTCATGTGCTTTATTGACCACCACCATTAGTATTTTGCCTGGCTGAGGGGGGCGCGACAAGAAATCAATGACACCAGCGCTATTAGCACAAACTGAAGAAGTAGCATTACAATTTAACGTGTGAGCATTTTTTTAGCCGCTGGTTGTTAAGCACTCAGTGGGTGTGGAGAGGCAGTCAAGCTTGGCCTCCCCGGTCTGCGGTAAGTGGCTGGGGCTCAGGGGAGAGTCGTAGACAGCAGAAGGGGGCACTTAACACACTGTGCCACCGCTAACATGTACAAAGATCAGACACAACTTCAAAAGTGAGTCCATCTAGGATCTCAAGCCCACACAGATGCAACCACACACAGCGAAACACTTTGTGTCCTGAGAGCTTTCTTATTTTTTAAAGTAGGTTTGTGTGAAGATACATCACATATAGGGGAAGTTGTGGCCTAGTGGTTTGAGAGTTTGATTCCTAACCCTAAGGTTGTGAGTTCAAGTCTCGGGCTGGCAATTCCATGATTCAGGTGCCCTTGAGCAAGGAACATTGGAAATATATTTTCTTGCCTCATTTCGATGTATATTTTGAATTAATGTTTCAAAATCCCTTATACTCACCATTTATTTGATCAAAAATACAAGCAAAAACAGTAACACTGTGAAATGTTATTTAGAAAAATGAAAAGAACTGTTGTTCTCTGTTTCAATATATTTTTCCGTTTTTTTGTTTGCTTTTTTTCAACTGCTTACACACACACACACACACACACACACACACAAAAAAAACTGTAACGTATTTATTTCATGATAGCAAACCTGAAATTATCAGCAGCCATTCCTCCAGTTTTCAGTGTCACTTCCTCCTTCAGAAATCTGATTGTGCTGATTTGCTGTTCAAGAAACATTTCTAAATTATTATCAATGTTGGGAACAGTTATTAGTATACTAATTCTACACTGGAAAAAAAATATATATATAATAATAATAAATGTTTCAGTCATCCTATTAAAAAAGCCCTAAGGGCATTTAATTTTAGTAAAGAAAAAAATATATAGATGTGAATCATTAAATTGGATGAGTGATACATTTTTCTCAGAATTTATTATGTATTTTAAGATTGGAAGTGTAATTTCTTGACCTTTTTTGTTAAGAAACTGTGTTTAATATATATGTGTATATATATATATATATATATATATATATATATATATATATATATATATATATATATAGTTTGCATATAGTTTGTAAATTTTTTAAATATATTTTTGGCTAGAAAAAGCAAACAATGAAGTCTCCGTTAACAGTAAATTGATGTAAATGAGTAAATGAAGTTGGTTTCACTAGATGAATGTGATTGGCACTGAAGGGCAAGTCTAAACTAATGTAAACACTAAATACATCAGCCTGCAAAGCATTTCTTGAACACTAGGGGTAGCCGTATACTCATTGTTGAGTCTTGGGTTTGTTTTCAGCATAGTCTTAAATACATTGACCAAACGCTTTTTTCCAAATGCAGGTTAATGCTACGATAAATTACTTCTTTTGGCGTCTGTAGTTTTATTAATGTTGCTCAATGTTGAACACAGACAGGTTTAATGACTTCAGCCTTTCCAAATGTTTCATAAGTCTAGGGGTACTTTGAGGTGCTGTTAATTCATTTATTTAATGTGGCTATCCAGAAGCTTACTTTAATGGGTAATCGCATAAAAGCTATGTGGGCGGTAATCACTTTAGCAGAAATGTCCAGCTAAGCAAACAATTGCTGGAATTATGCCCACGTAAACTGTTGCTATATTTGTCTTTTGGATGTGGATCAGACATGTGGGTGCTGATAGATCTGCTGACACCAGTCCGTCATTTCTGACTGTGATGAAAAGGAGTTTAAGACATGAAGGTGTTAGGATATCAAATGCCAGACTGTCAAAACCACAATTTATAATGGGTGGAAAGGCATCTCGCAAGATGAAGAAAACAAATGTTGTGCTTTGTGCTATGATTAGATGACGTTACTCCATTTTAAGTATACACAAAACTAGATGTAAAAAAAAGTGCAGTGACATAAAATAAACTTGTATTCAATGCACAATCTGTGAAAACATGTCTTCATATCTTAATATAATCTTTGCAGTGTTGCTTTATGAGAAAATGTAATCCTGTTTCAAGGATTTTTCTATATTTAACTGGAAAACATGCTAAAAGAAACTCAATAAAACTCGTTAGGAAGGGATTTTTTTTCATCTGGTAGGAAAACTCCAGATTTGGACCCAGGTTATGAAGTGTATAGGATGAGAAGAGACACATGTTTGTACAGTATGTGGTCAGTTGAGATTTCACCTGGAGTGACAGAAAACTTTCCTCTAACAGTGGAACAAACGGTTACACTCACACGATCCCAGTGCTGACTATTGATCCATTCCAATAAACAGTTTCAGCCATTTATCCACATACAGAAACTGAGGTGTCAAATTTCTGACTGCAAACAACTTTTGAAATGTAATCACTGGCTCTTGCATTAAAGGGATAGTTCTGAAAATTCTGTCATTACTCACCCTTATATCATTCCAAACCAGACCGTCGTTCATCTTTGGAGCACAAACTTTCTGACGCTGCCTAAGACCCAGAAAGGTAGTAAGAACATTGTTAATATAGTCCATGTGACATCAGTGGTTCAACCGTAATTTATAAAGCTACAGGAATACTTTTTGTGAACAAAGAAAACAAGAAAATGTGTATGGTGCTGCTGACACAGGAGCGGACATTCTTGCATTGAACCTTGTTTACTAGCAGAGGAAGATGCATTCTGTACATAAAACAGTTTCTATAAACATGTCTTAAGACTTCGATAGAGAGGAGGATAAGCTTTATTAGAACCTTTATGAAAGCTCTCAGATTTCATAAAAAATATCTTAATTTGTGTTCTTAAGATGGATGAAAGTCTTACTGATTTGAAAGTAAGTGACGTGACATTCAGCCAAGTATGGTGACCCATACTCAGAATTCGTGCTCTGCATTTAACCCATCCAAAGTGCATGCACACACACCCGGAGCAGTGGGCAGCCATTTATGCTGCGGCACCCAGGGAGCAGTTGGGGGTTCAGTGCCTTGCTTAAGGGCACCTAAGTCGTGGTATTGAAGGTGGAGAGAGAACTGTACATGTACTCCCCCCATCCACAATTCCTGCCGGCCCGGGACTCCAACTCACAACCCTTCGATTGCAAGTCCAACTCTCTAACCATTATGCCACGACTTCCTTTGGAAGAAGTTCCTTTGGCTCCTTTATATATATATTTACCTAACACGACTTCCCCTGGGAATCAAACCCACAACCTTTTCTCTTGAATAACTGACTGGTCTCATAGGTAATAAAATATCATCCTACAAGATCTTCAACTGGATACACTGTATGTACATGATCAAGTCAGCAGGGTTGAGTTCTACAACTACTAACCTTAAAAGCAAACCTTGCTCAGCAGCTTTTTCATACTGATGAGGAGCAATGTACAGCATTTCTGCTTGTACACACAAACAGTGCTCTGTGTTAGTTCCAGTGGAATTAGTACAGAAATCTGTCAAGCTAGCCTAGTGGATAATTTCAATTCAGTGTTGACATAGTGGAGGTCATGTATTATATGAGATATTTCAGTATAGTTGAGACTAGGGGTAATTAGTGCCTTTCTCCTCCAGGTTTGGTTTATTTTTAAAAGTCAGTTATAAATAATCTATTGAACATATTGAGAATTATTTCTACGGTTCATTGAACACATACATACAACAATAGTTGTCACAATGAACTGAAACGGCCATTAAACAGCCTTTGCTTACTGAAAGAAACTGTAAAAATGCTGAATTTATCATGCAAAAATGAATAAATCATTGCTTTGGCCAACAATGTAATGCATAACACCTCAAAATATCTGTCAAAGGATCCAAATACTGTAATAAAATGTACTAAATAAGTATTAATAAAGGAGAAATTAAGAATGGGAAAACTAAATATTACACATATTATTGTAATCAATTGCAATAATGTGTAAAATTGCTTAAACAAATATCTAAAACCATATGAAGAGTTTATTTTTCAAAAACTGATAACAAGAATGGTTTATTTTAGTCAAACTGCAGGTGTTTTTTTATTATTATTGTTAAAAATAATAACTAAAGATATACAGCTAACTAACACGTTAAAAACATGATAACACAATAATAAACATGATTTACGAAAATTTATAAAAACGGAGTCCTGTTTTTGCAAATAAACTCTATATATAGCCTACAGGCTAACGTTAGCGCATTAGTTATGGATACTTAGTCTAGCATACTAAATGGCTTCTTGCATAAATAAATTAGCAAAGTCTAGTCATTTTAGTCTCAGTATCTTATAAATACTCACCAGCAGTCACTGCGCGCTGAATTTAAATGTAGTTATAACTTTTAGAGCAGGAAAAAAGGGGGGAAAAGCTTTGGAGAATGCGGGCATCGATCCCGCTACCTCTCGCTTGCGCCTACTGCTTTCCACCGACTGAGCCGAAGTAAGCCCAAAGTAAGCCCACATGAACCAATCGCGTTTCGCCTGTGGCTTACTTTTGACAAATCGCGTTTCTCCTGTGGCTTACTTTTGACAAATCGCGTTTCTCCTGTGGCTTACTTTTGACAAATCGCGTTTCGCCTGTGGCTTACTTTTGACAAATCGCGTTTCGCCTGTGGCTTACTTTTGACAAATCGCGTTTCGCCTGTGGCTTACTTTTGACAAATCGCGTTTCGCCTGTGGCTTACTTTTGACAAATCGCGTTTCGCCTGTGGCTTACTTTTGATCAATCGAGTTTCTCTTCCGGGGCTTACTTTCCTCCAATCGCGTTTCTCTCCCGTGGCCTCCTTTTGACCAATCGCCGGTCGTTGTCATTGTCATCTTTGTTAAAGGTAAGGCTATTATTACTTCATTCATTGAAAACTGGTCATTATTGGTTAATATACAGTGTGTATTTTTTGAAAACGAATCGTGTCAGTATAGCTAGCTAGCATACAGTTCATGCTTTCTTCAGTACCTGTGAACCTGTAACTTTTCACATGATAAATGATCAGATAAGTTAAAGTTATCGACCGTCAGCTAATTAAGCTATGCTACTGTCAACAATGATGTGTGTATTGTCTAAGAAGTCATGGTTTCTGGGTCCTATGAATGAAAATAACGATTAAACTATTTACATTTATATTTGGTTATAACACATAATAACACACACACATTTTGATTGTAAAAATCGTTACCATATTGTTGTGGAGATATGGACCAATTTCTTTACCAAGAAATAAATTTATATTTTCTAAAATAATATAATAATGACTTTTTTATAAATAAAACATTGAGAGTCTTAACTAAAAACAAACAAAAAAGGCCAAATGTATCCATATGAGCAAAAGTATATGGGAATAGTGCTCATTTTAATTTGGGTAGACCAGAAAGTTAAAAACACTGAAAAATGGCTGAGATTTTAATAGGTAAAAGCACCTGGTGTAACCCTGGGGTAAGATGACCACTTTTGAAGTATTATATATTTAATGTAATATTTTATAGCCTGGTGTGTGTAGTCATGGTTTAAGATGAAAGCATTGGAAATAAAAGGAAATTTCAGACTTCATACTGACATTACATATTTTATATGTCAGGGATTCCTGTCCTTTGTAGAAAACTCATCTTCAGGACAGTTTATGTCATGGCCAAGTTTATTACCACAGTAATATAGTTTATGCGTAGCTTGTTAAATTATTGTTACACACTTAACATACAGGTGTCTTTCAGATTGCAAAAGATAGTAGTCTTTTTCTGATTTTCATTTCAGAAAATGTATGCATATCCCTCTTTTCAACGCCAATCGGCAACATCAAGCCGACTCCTCATGGCGCCTTCGGCGGAGGCGAAGCGCCTTGAAAATTTGGAGTCTGGAAGGGCCAAACCTAAGGAGGAGGTGCTGTCAGAGGCCAGTACTTTTGTCAGCACGAACGGTGGAGACCCCAGTGACCAGTTTTTAGTACTGGCTCACTGCAAACTTCAGTTTGGGAAGTACCAGGGCCAGAGATTTAGATGGCTCCTGGAAAACTCTCTGGGGTATGCCGTGTATTTGGTGCTCAGCATTTCCACTGAGACAGCGCAGACAACACCCCTGTCACAAAATAAACAACTGTTCCTACAGTACACTTCTCAAATTAGAGAGATGGCAGAAGAAGTGGAAAAGTATCAGAGGAAGCAGGAAATGCAGGCAGAAGCCCGGGCAACTGGAGACCAGGGCTGCTTGATGGTGGAGTTTGGTGACTTCCAGGGCCGCTCCATGAAAGATGTTTATGAGGACCAGAGCAAGGAGGCTCAAGCCCTCATCAGGTACCTCATTAAGGCAGATGCCAGGCCCAAAACCAACATGGCCATTTTCAAGACATATGTCCTGAAAAGACGGGCTTCTGCTGTGGTCACCAGCGTACGTCAGCCTGCACCTCACGCTGCAACCTCCAGTGCTTCTGCAACCACTGCACCTCCACCTGCACCTATCCAAACTGGTGTACAGAAGACCGCAACTGTGAAAGCGCTGTTGGCGCGTGGCAAAAATTTGTCTCCTTCACAGCTGGCGAAAAAACTCACGTCACCAGTTAAACCCTGTGAGTAGGAGTGTGCATATAGAATTTTACCTACAGCATTTCTTCATATATTAATTTATCATTATGGCAAACTTGTCAACTTGCTGTTTCCAGATCCATTATTGCAGTCCACTTTACCTCCTCCAGCAGCAGAACCCCCAGCCAAACATTTGACCCCGATACAGCTTTTCGCTACTGGTAAGTAAGCACCATCTTACATATGTTTGTCTCTGTGTATTGTTCACAATGATAGTTTTAACATTTGTGCTCCAGGCAAGTCCGTTCCCACTGCTGAAGATGACGATGAGGAGCTGGTATTTGCTGCATCACAATGTGAAGCACAGCTAAATACAGGTGTGGCATATGACACAAATGCAAATATTACAAGAATGTTTTGTAAAAACGCAATGAGAAGCGTTATTTCTTGGGGGAAAATAATCAACATTTTAAAATATTTTTTGTTTACAATACAGAATTATGTCATGTCATGCCTCAAGCGGGATGCTTTCTTGAGTGCACTTCTTCAAAACCGTAAGGATGTCCAAAGGTGTCAGTGTATTTATTTGCGTTTCCGAACTTACCCGTTGTTAGATAATCACTAGATAACTTTTTCACACCGCTTGCTCTTCTCACTCACTCTTCATCTCCCCCTGAGCAGACAGGATGGTGGAGATTCATTGTTCTAATGATTAGAGGAACAGTTTTTCCTTACTCTGTCTGTGTGTATGCTTCATGTCCGTGGGCTTCGTTGCTTTACACTTAATTCATCACACCACATTTTCCTTCCTCCATTCCATCTGATCCTCATTCTCAGTCAGCTGCACTGATTCCATTCTCCTTAAATTAATAAAGTGTATGCTGGGTTATGTGCTTCCTTAACACTAGTACCACTTTCTTCACTCTCGTTCCTAAAAATAACATAATAATTATGAATACTTGTCCAAAAATTGTGCTTCCTTATTGTTTTTTTTTTACTATTCACTCAGAGGACTGTGCTGCTCCATCTCCATCAGTGGAAACTGCCAAGGCACCAGCTCCTTCACATCACCGGCCACCAGCTGAGCTTCCAAGTCACTGGAAAGATCAACTTCCACCTTTCCAGCATGAGTGGATCCGGAACACACTGTTTAAGGCCAACCCACGAACCGGCAAGCCAGAACTAGTGTCCCAGCTGAAACTTTGGTGGTATCCTCCTCAGCCCCCTTTAATAAACACTCAGCCCCCTGCCTCACCAGACCTCTTCTTCTGTCGGCCCCTTTTCTTATGGATGCCGCTGAAGATGTGGTTATTTCCTCTCGTCTGTGTTCGCCCAGACTGTGGTAGGCACAGACTAACTGCGGCAGGAATTTACCGTACCGTGCGTAAGGTCTTGGACATCGACGGGTGGTATGACCTTGCCACTGAGTATCTGGAGTGCAAACGCTGCAAAAAGAAATATCCTGCCTGGTCCGAGGACATCCTAGGACAGCTGGATATGGGCCACCGCAGTCAGTTTCCAGCTTTGCTGACATACAGGTAATTCATAATGACAATCATTCATTATTAGGTGCTTTTATGTGGGTTATTTTTTACCAGCTAAAGCATTTGCATGATTATACTGTTGTTTCCTTAGATACTCATGTGACAACCGGGTGCTGAGGATGATGAGGGAGAGGACACTGGGCAACAGTGTGACTCAGCTTTACAGGAAGCTGATGGAACAGCACAGTGAGGCATGGACACAGCGTGTCTTGCAGTACCTGACTGCCTATGAACCATTCACAAGGTCCTCCCTTGTGCAGCCTCCTGTGTTTGCTGATCCTCCACTTTTACCTGCTTTGCCTAAACCTAAGTGGCTGTTAGCCGTGTATGCCAGGGATGTTCTGGGGCGACTGCACGAGGTCAAGGCCAAATTAACATCTGTCTTTGGCTGTGTTCTCAAGATGGATTCGACAAAAAAGGTATCAAAGCCCTGTTTATATCCAGAAATTTGCCAGATATGGATATGGCACGGATATGGCTCATTTTTTTTACTCTTTTATTTTTCCCAATAGGTCACAAAGAAACTTGCCGGTGCTGCTTCAGGAACAGCTGCCTGGTGCACAAATGTCGGAAACGAACACGGCCAGGTCCTTGTCTCTGTGCTGACAGCTGCCGAGGGACATGGACTGGACTCCATGGCAGCTGGTCTGATGAAACGCTACCGAGAGGCAGGAGAGGCAGCCCCAAAAGTGATGTACGTGGACAGGGACTGCTGCAGTCAGTACGGCCAATCGCGGGTGAAGATCATGTTTTTGGAGTGGGATGAGCTTGTAGTGCGCCTCGACATCTGGCACTTCATGCGGCGATTTGCTGCAGGTGTCACGACAGAGGCTCATCCGCTCTATGGGATCTTCATGGCACGTCTGTCCACGTGCATCTTTCAGTGGGATCCAGAAGATGTGGCTGCTCTTCGCTCCGCAAAAGAGGGTGACCTGGCGGCAAAGAAGACTGGCCACATCTCAGAAAAGGCGGTCAGTGCTCGCATTACCCGGAGGGAGTTGGCACTGCACTGCCGGAGGAGGACCAGGGGGGTGGAGGAGACCACCAGATTGATTGGGTCACTGATTGATCAGTTTGACAGTGCGGATGGGAAGGACACCCTGGGAGTTCCTCTGCTGGACCACTAACGGATCCAGCAGATATGGAAGGAACAGCGCAAGCACGTCCAGTGTATCCAAGACCCAGAGGACTTTCCGCTGTACATGAAGACAGGGACACTGAAGAAAGGCGGCGTGGAGCTGTGCTGCTACAGGTGTGCTCGTGGCTCTACCTCCTTGGAGTCATTCCACCTCCACCTGAACCGTTTTATTCCAGGTATTACATGCATATGGATTATTCATTTTTCTGTAGAAAATATAAGCACTGTAACTGCTTCCATCACTTTAAAGTAATGCCGCATTAATAAATGTCACACTCTACATTATACTTTTTAATGTCATAAGCATTGACAAAGCTGTCTTTACTAACAAGTCACTAGTAACACATGACTAAGTGACAATCATTTTTAATATAGTTACAAAACTATTAAATGTAGTATACAAATTACTTCAGAGCACCTTATGTGTAGTACATATATTGTACATATGTGACATATAAAACCCTTTTTTATATATTTTTTGATATTATTTAACTTTTAGGAACCAGTGCCAGCGATGCGCATTTTCAGGCCTATCTCCTTGAGGGCTTGATGCGTTGGAATGATGACCGAATGGAAGACGCCATAAAACGGGCGTCCTCCATTCGGACATATGGCAGTGCCATGAGCGAGGCTGTGGACCGGCTTAGCCGAACAGTCTTTGGGAAGCCCTGGGATGAGCGCTATCGCCCTCCTGGAGCATATACAGGTAAGACATTTAATTATTTCTTTTGCAATATTCTATTAAGTTATTAGAGTATTAGAGCCTCCAATGTACTTGATCAATTATTAAGAACACTTTTTTTATTATTTTATTATTGTAGGTGAATTGCTGGGAATCGAGTACCTTTACAGCCAGACTGGCAAAACACTGACTCCAGTGCTCCAGAACCCAGAGGAGGAAGACCGGTTGGTGGAGGAGGTTGATGATCAGGACCTGCTAGATGAGGGGTTTGAGGAAGAGAGCATGGAGGACATCACAGTTCCAGTGCTGTATGAGGATGACCCCTGCCTCAGAAACACCCCCTCATCTTTGCCTCTGCCTCAGTCCCCAGCATCACTGGCTGAGCCGTCCACATCATCTGGAGGAGAGGGACAGCATCTCGCCCCTGCCTCTTCAGTGCTGTCACAGACATCTGACACTGGAAGCAGTGTCTCCGGCGAGGCTCAGGTACGACACTCTAAGGGCTTTATTTCGTTTCAGTCTCGTTTTATTCCACATACACTACAAGCAAGTTTTTTTTTTTTTTTTTTACTTTATTATTATTATTATAAGGTTAAAAATAGCTTCTAGAGATTTTTGGTTAGGTTTCTTTGATGAATAGAAAGTTCAGTGTATATTGTAAGATTATTAATGTCTTTATCATCAATTTAATGCTCCTTGCTAAATAAAAGTATTAATTTCTATAATTTAATAATAAATATATAATGATTTAAATGTTCTGACTCCACACTTTTGAAGGGTATAGTGTATAATATTAAAAAAGCTTTTTATTACAGATAAATTCTTATCTTGGATCCTTCTATTCATCAAAGAATCTTGAACAAAATGTACACAACTGTTTTAAATATTGATAATAATATCAATAAAAAAAGGTTTCTAGAACAACAAATTTCTGAAGATCATGTGACACTGAAGACTGGAGGAATGATGCTGAAAATACAGCTGTGCATCACAGGAATAAATTACACTTTAAACTATATTCAAATAGAAAGCATTTTTATTTTAAATAGTAAAATTATTTCACAATATAATGGCTTTTGCTGTATTTTGAATAAAATAAATGCAGGCTTGTTGAGCAGAATTCTTTAAAAAATGTCAAAAATATTTCTGTTCAAAGGCTTTTGACTGGAAGTGTATATTAACACTAATCTGCATTTACTAGGGAGCAGTCATTGGACCTGATGGCATCGCTGGGTGGGACAAGGTCCAGGATCTGGCTGGTTTCCTGGTGGGTCTTCGTGAGGCTCCTTACCTCACCGACCTGCAGGTTACAGAGGCCATCCAGCTGTGGACCGCTCTCCCTGATGTTGATAAACAGCGGGTCAACTATCAGCCTCGACATCAGCCTCAGCTGACACATGGGCGCTTTAAGGCACCGAAGCGGTCCGGAGTCACACCGGGTGTGGAGAGTGTGAAACGGTGTCTAATTGGACATCCTGGGGGTCCAGCACAGTGGCCCAGCACCAGCCGCTTGGTTGAGGCCATTTGTATGAAGCTGTGTGCTTTACACAAGTCACCGACCAAGAAGGCTGGAGTTTCCACCCCCAGGTGGTCTAAAATCCTTTCGGATTACCACCACATCCGAGAGCTGGTGCTTAACAATCAAAGGCTGATGGATGAAACAATGATCCAACTGTTTGAGCTGAACCAGAGGACACTCATTCAGTGGTAAGCAAGGCACATTATTTGGTTCCAGTGAACTGAATACTTCTGTACACACACACACACACACACATATATATATATATATATATATATATATATATATATATATATATATATATTTTACAAGTAATTTACTTTCAGGTTTCAACGGCAGCAGAAGAATCAGGAATTGAGTGTCCTCGTCCAGGGACTGACTCCATCTGACCCAATAGATGTGGCTGATGTGCAGCTTCCTCTGCCGAGGGAAAAATTGGATGACGTGCCATCAACATCAGGCCCAAAACATCAATTTATCCTTCCGCCAAATCGAGAAGGACAGGCTCCAATTCTGCGACCGGGTCGCCGGCCCGCTGCTGCCAAAAGGGAGTGCCCTATCGCACCCGTCCCCACAGCAGCAGGAGTTGTGCAGCCCATTTCAGCACCTGGGTCACTGTTAGGCACACTAGTGCTTAACCCAGACATGACTGTGTCAATAGTGATTCCATCTGCTGGTGCTTTGACATCCGGTCCAGGCCCAGCTCCGCCTGCTCCAGTGCCTGCTCCAGTGTCTGCTCAAGTGCCTGCTCAAGTGCCTGCTCCAGTGCCTGCTCCAGTGTCTGCTCCAGTGCCTGCTCAAGTGCCTGCTCCAGTGTCTGCTCAAGTGCCTGCTCAAGTGCCTGCTCCAGTGTCTGCTCCAGTGCCTGCTCCAGTGCCTGCTCAAGTGCCTGCTCAAGTGCCTGCTCCAGTGTCTGCTCCAGTGTCTGCTCCAGTGCCTGCTCCAGTGCCTGCTCAAGTGCCTGCTCCAGTGTCTGCTCCAGTGCCTGCTCCAGTGCCTGCTCCAGTTCCTGCTCAAGTGCCTGCTCCAGTGTCTGCTCCAGTGTCTGCTCCAGTGTCTGCTCCAGTGCCTGCTCCAGTGCCTGCTCCAGTGTCTGCTCCAGTGCCTGCTCAAGTTCCTGCTCCAGTGCCTGCTCAAGTGCCTGCTCCAGTGTCTGCTCCAGTGTCTGCTCCAGTGCCTGCTCCAGTGCCTGCTCCAGTGCCTGCTCCAGTGTCTGCTCCAGTGCCTGCTCCAGTGCCTGCTCCAGTTCCTGCTCAAGTGCCTGCTCCAGTGTCTGCTCCAGTGTCTGCTCCAGTGTCTGCTCCAGTGCCTGCTCCAGTGTCTGCTCCAGTTCCTGCTCCAGTGCCTGCTCAAGTGCCTGCTCCAGTGCCTGCTCCAGTGTCTGCTCCAGTGTCTGCTCCAGTGCCTGCTCCAGTTCCTGCTCCAGTGCCTGCTCCAGTGCCTGCTCAAGTGCCTGCTCCAGTGTCTGCTCCAGTGTCTGCTCCAGTGCCTGCTCCAGTGCCTGCTCCAGTGGCTGCTCAAGTGCCTGCTCCAGTGTCTGCTCCAGTGCCTGCTCCAGTGTCTGCTCCAGTGCCTGCTCCAGTGCCTGCTCCAGTGCCTGCTCCAGTGTCTGCTCCAGTGTCTGCTCCAGTGCCTGCTCCAGTGTCTGCTCCAGTGCCTGCTCCAGTGCCTAATCCAGTGCCTGCTCAAGTTCCTGCTGCTCCTGTGTCCCGTTACACCCAGAGGAACAGGCGCCGGCGGGCCCTGGAGACGGAAAGCGGAGTCCATAAGAGGAAGTATGTGCGAGGGGTTACTTTTAACACATGCAGCAAATGTGGGCAGCCCAAAACTAAAGAGTTTGGTCATAGCCGATATGGGAATGCCACATTTTGCTCACGCTCCTCTAATGGAAAAGAAGGTTTAAACAAGAAGATTTAAACATTGTATTTCGGTTTGACTTATGTGTGTTATGTCTCCCCTTCTCTCGCATTCACTTATCCACCACGTTACTTAAGTTATAAGATAGTTATGTTGGCTTGAAAAATATTGTTAAACTATTTAAACTTATTATCATTCTTCTGAGACCAATAGTTTCGGTCAACTGTACTGTATTTCCCCCTAGGGCTTTAATGCTACAGGCACCAAACTCGTCAGAGACCTTGGACCTTATCTGTAGTTTGTTTCTATATCTTTCCTAACTGATGAGATTAGAGTTTTCTAGAAATAATATAAAAAAAAATCAAAGATTTCCCTTAGATTGCATTGGCTGAGCAAAAATGCTGTCCACTAGAGGGAGCCACGGGGTTAGAAATCTTTCAACTCACCTCATTTAAATTCGTTTTTACATACTTAAATGCACAAATAATTGCATATTTTTCCTTTATGCAAAAAAAAGGAATAAAAGACAGTTACACAAAGAAAATATAAGAAAATAACATTAAATACTAACAGATCTCTCCCTATATTAAGATTGAGCAAAAATGCATGCAATAACACTTATTTTTAACATTTTTACTCTCCTTTAACATTCAGAAGCAAAGCATGCTGGGAACTAGAAATCTGCTTTAACTCATTCAGTGAATGTGTACATATATTCACTTTTATATGAGAACATATATGAGCAATAAAGGATCAAACATTATGAATATTCAATTCATCTTTGTCCTCACTTCAAAATATATTTTTATGTATCAACATATAGCCTTGTATTGTCATTGAATATATTGCTCTCACTAGTTTCCAATATATGGAAATGTATTCTGTAATATTAATTAAAACCCTTAAACAAGAGGAACAGCTGAAGTAATATGGTCTTTCTTTCTTTCTTTCTTTCTTTCTTTCTTTCTTTCTTTCGTTCTTTCGTTCTTTCTTTCTTTCTTTTGTAGCCGCAAAGTCTGTATAAGGGCCATGTTTTTTGGGATATTTACCATGTGGCATTCTTTAAAGTACCGTGAAGTAGTCCAACATATATAGAGTAGTTCAGTGTTAATGTACATTTTGACAGTCAGAGACCACTTTACCCATGAGAGTGATCTTCAGTGTATAACCCCACTTTGCAAGTTCAGTGTCAGTCCACCAGAGGTATTGAAAGAAAATCTCTTACGAACTGCTACTCGAGTAGGATTGAAAAGCAGTATGCAACATCTGATAGTTGTTCAACTTCGGATGGAATACCGGTTCTTTCGCTGTCTCTGGCTGAATTAATGATGGGACATGTTTGGTAAACCTTCTTTCAAAAGAAAAGATGGTGTGGTAACAAACATTCAGTGTGGATATCCAGCAATGCTTCAGGTGCCTTTGAACAGCCTTCAGATGAAAACAAAGGATTCTGTGGGATATAAAAGAAAAGGTGAAGGATTAAAGCATTTCTAATGTCTTTTTTTAATGCTGTAGTTATTAATTTTTCTTTGCTGGTTTTCTTACCAGATGCTTATTTAGCGCAACAGCTAAACTACTCAGCAAGAGAGCCACATCTGAATCACAGTTGGCACTCTTAAAAGGATATTCATGCAATATGCAGATTTTAGACTGATGTGACATGCCAGACCACTCAAAGGAGAGGGACACAGCACAAAGAATGCTCAAAGATTTGGCTATTTTTTCAATTAAAATTACCCTATTTGCATATCAACTGCATGAAAAAGGAACCAACAAAACTTTTTGCACTTTTCCACAGTCCCCTAAAGTTAATTTTCACCCAAACCTTATTTGGCAAAGTCTCACAAACTTTAAAAAGACTGTTAAAAGACAAGGTAAATAAACATAAATAGGGCTCCACTATACCTACTTTTCGATATTAACTTGTAGTACCAAAGTACCAGAAAAGGGTTCTTCGGCTTCTTCGGTAACAATTGCAGAACCCTTTTTTAGTGCTAAAATATAACTTTTTTTAATAGGGTTTCATATAGAACCATGCTTTGAAAATGCTATATAGGACCTTAATGGTGTTATAAATATCATTATATGTCAATATAATTATTAGTATTATTTGTGTATTTTATTTACCCCTCTATCTGCCCGGTCTTATATTATCTCCTTATAATATCTTATAATAATATATCGTGAAGTGTCTATTAGGGTTTCACATAAAATCAACAAAAACAGCAATGTGTCAAGTGTCAAGTACTTTTTTATGACATGAAATTGTAGCAAAAATGAGTAACAGTTATTAGCTAAATACATTGATGAACGGCAATGGACAGAGAACATGAATCAATACATGAAGTAAAACAAAACAGAACGTAAAACAGTGTATTGATGACCAAGCTCCAGTGAAATATCTTCACAATCCTCTATGATGCCTTTAAGTTCATCATTATGTGTGTTTTTGGTGGGATTGAAAGGCAGTTTCTTTCAGATGATGGGGTCGTAGTGACAGCATCTGAAATGCACAATTGAGGTTAGATATACAATGTGTCTCCTTTCATTTGTTCATGCGAAAACAATTGTTTATGAAGGCTAAAAATTATATGCCATCTGCTGGTGCTGGTGCTTTGACATCCGGTCCAGGCCCAGCTCCGCCTGCTCCAGTGCCTGCTCCAGTGTCTGCTCAAGTGCCTGCTCAAGTGCCTGCTCCAGTGCCTGCTCCAGTGTCTGCTCCAGTGCCTGCTCAAGTGCCTGCTCCAGTGTCTGCTCAAGTGCCTGCTCAAGTGCCTGCTCCAGTGTCTGCTCCAGTGCCTGCTCCAGTGCCTGCTCAAGTGCCTGCTCAAGTGCCTGCTCCAGTGTCTGCTCCAGTGTCTGCTCCAGTGCCTGCTCCAGTGCCTGCTCAAGTGCCTGCTCCAGTGTCTGCTCCAGTGCCTGCTCCAGTGCCTGCTCCAGTTCCTGCTCAAGTGCCTGCTCCAGTGTCTGCTCCAGTGTCTGCTCCAGTGTCTGCTCCAGTGCCTGCTCCAGTGCCTGCTCCAGTGTCTGCTCCAGTGCCTGCTCAAGTTCCTGCTCCAGTGCCTGCTCAAGTGCCTGCTCCAGTGTCTGCTCCAGTGTCTGCTCCAGTGCCTGCTCCAGTGCCTGCTCCAGTGCCTGCTCCAGTGTCTGCTCCAGTGCCTGCTCCAGTGCCTGCTCCAGTTCCTGCTCAAGTGCCTGCTCCAGTGTCTGCTCCAGTGTCTGCTCCAGTGTCTGCTCCAGTGCCTGCTCCAGTGTCTGCTCCAGTTCCTGCTCCAGTGCCTGCTCAAGTGCCTGCTCCAGTGCCTGCTCCAGTGTCTGCTCCAGTGTCTGCTCCAGTGCCTGCTCCAGTTCCTGCTCCAGTGCCTGCTCCAGTGCCTGCTCAAGTGCCTGCTCCAGTGTCTGCTCCAGTGTCTGCTCCAGTGCCTGCTCCAGTGCCTGCTCCAGTGGCTGCTCAAGTGCCTGCTCCAGTGTCTGCTCCAGTGCCTGCTCCAGTGTCTGCTCCAGTGCCTGCTCCAGTGCCTGCTCCAGTGCCTGCTCCAGTGTCTGCTCCAGTGTCTGCTCCAGTGCCTGCTCCAGTGTCTGCTCCAGTGCCTGCTCCAGTGCCTAATCCAGTGCCTGCTCAAGTTCCTGCTGCTCCTGTGTCCCGTTACACCCAGAGGAACAGGCGCCGGCGGGCCCTGGAGACGGAAAGCGGAGTCCATAAGAGGAAGTATGTGCGAGGGGTTACTTTTAACACATGCAGCAAATGTGGGCAGCCCAAAACTAAAGAGTTTGGTCATAGCCGATATGGGAATGCCACATTTTGCTCACGCTCCTCTAATGGAAAAGAAGGTTTAAACAAGAAGATTTAAACATTGTATTTCGGTTTGACTTATGTGTGTTATGTCTCCCCAAAACAGTGTATTGATGACCAAGCTCCAGTGAAATATCTTCACAATCCTCTATGATGCCTTTAAGTTCATCATTATGTGTGTTTTTGGTGGGATTGAAAGGCAGTTTCTTTCAGATGATGGGGTCGTAGTGACAGCATCTGAAATGCACAATTGAGGTTAGATATACAATGTGTCTCCTTTCATTTGTTCATGCGAAAACAATTGTTTATGAAGGCTAAAAATTATATGCGAGCACTACACAATGTCAAAAGGAAAAAGTACAAAATATCTAACAAAATAGACAATAAATTCAATATCTTTGTAACCTACGCAGTGTAGAAAACGAGAGTATCCTTAACTGACCAGAGCTGGTCACACTTAAGTGTTTTCTTAGACTAAAAAGAAACCAATTAGCATCTGAAAGTTATAATTGATAGACATTTTAAGCAGCATGTTGTGTGAATTAAATATGTTTTTATTGACATGCAAAATTGGCAGTGGTCTTTACAAAAGTTATTAGCTGAATACATTAATGAATGACAATTGACAAAGAACATGAATCAATACATAAAGAAGTAAAACACAAAATAAGAGCATAAAATAGATGTGATGAAGACCAACTTTCAGTGAAACAATAACAATCCAATCAATATGATGCCTTAAAGTTCATTATTTTGGTGTGATTAAGTAGCGATTTTTCTTTGCAGATGATGAGGTTGTAGGATGTGGTACATCTGAAACACACAATTGAGTTTAGAATAAGAGTGTCCATGTTTTTATGTAAAAACCATTATGTTTATGAAGGCCAAAAGCAAAACTGGAGAGTATGTGAGCCCTTCAAAATCTTAAAGGGAAAAAGATATATGAAGTCATGGGATCGGTTAATTTTTTATTTTTTTTTTGTGACTGGGTGTGAATTATAAATTCATGGTCTCAGGATGAATGACAGCTTTGAGAGCTTCTTCTTCTTCTTCATGTTTTTATAATGGCGGGTGTCAACTAACATTGCCACCTACTGTGCTGGAGTGTGAAATGACATACTTATCATAGAGCGAACCGTGACAGAAATTATACCATACATGTAACAGGCAAATATAAGCACAGTCCCAGGTATTTCTTGCAAAAACTGACAATAAAAAAGCAGTATAAAAGCATTTCAAATAAGTTCTGTTGCAGTCAAAGTCTTCTGAAGCCATATAATATCTTTATGCAAAGAAAAGAGTAAAACATAAGGTTTTAAAAACTATCCCACTTTGTAATGCACTCACATCTCATTCAAAAAGATACTCCCGTAGCATGAAATAATCTGTCATAAGACACAAAAGAGGCAATAGAATAAAGCTTAATCTGGCGGAATTTTTTAATTTGGACGATCGCGTCAATTCCACTCATAAATCAATCGTTTTGCCTCGGAAGATTTGGAATATTAATACTTTTTGAATAAATTGTGTCTGTAGTTTTTTTTTCCTCATCATGACGTATATTTGGACTGATGCGACTTATACTCAGGTGCGACTTATAGTCCGAAAAATACGGTAATACAAATAAAACGGTTAACATAGAAAAAGATCACCCCCCAAAATATATGCAATAATTGTGATATTATTACCCAATATATAATTTCATAATTACAATAAAATTCCCAGTGCCTTTCGCGTCGGCATATTGACACCAAGGGATATAAAGTAATGGAGGACTCGCATGTCGAAAAATGACACTAAAGGGGTAACCTGTGTGTCAAAAAGTGACGCCAAAGGGTCCTGAACAAGTTGGGAGTGAGAATGTGTTGGCGTATGTGCTTCCATTTTTTCACAATTTAAGGTGTTTGTAAAATTGTATTTTGTTCTTTGAAACCATAACCTTTATGTCTGCTGTAGGTCTTTCAGACAACAATATTGATTTGTGCCTTATAAATCTCAGTTGGAGTATTATCATTTTATATTGGTTTGCAGTGTAAACACATGCGTGAGTGTGGATGTCGAATGACGTGGTGTGTCTAACGATCTTTTTCATCCCTTTGCAAGTCCACGTTTCTCCCCTCGACAACATCTGTCAGATTAACATAAGCTCTCGCTCCCAGAACATCATCTAGGTTGAAGAAGGGGCATGAATCTTTAATTTCACGGTGCTCACAGCTTTGTTGCATTTTCTTCTACTGTAACTTCTTAACGTTTGCATGGCACTGCAGCTTTCATGTTTTAAAAATTCTAAAGATAAACTTTTGTATGTGCTGAGGGCAGTTATTGTTTAATGTATTCTTTTTTTCAGATAACAAAGAATGCCAGAGTCTCCTCCAGAGACCATCCAGACAGTAAGGGGTTTCTTAGGGTTTTTTCCCACAAACAGAAGATTGCAGCTATGGATGGCGAGTCTGAGGTACTTCTATCATGCAGCGGACTGTTAAGTCTTTGCTTTTACATTCCAGAAATCAATAGAATGACAAAAGGACTGGTTTAAATCAAGTACAGTTCATTTGGGGGTTAAAATGCTCTGAAACAACTTAAAGGAAAAGCCTTGATTTTGAGTGAACTCTAGAAGGAAAGCTTCCAAATGTAATCATCAGTTGATGAGATAAGAATGACATTTAAAGAAATAGTTCACCCCAAATTGAAAATATACTTACTCCGGGTCCAGTGTTGCCAGTAACGTATTACAAATATCGCAAGTTACGTAATCAGATTACATTTTCAAGTAACTAATAAAGTAGCGCATTACTTTTTAATTTACAAGAAAATATTTGAGGTACTCAAAATATGGTATAACAATTATTTTGTTTTCCCATTTATTGACTGACAGCTCTTCTGGTCCCATGTTGAGAGAAATCGGGGGAGTAAAGCAGTGGCGTTGTGTGTGCTGTGTAAATCTGATAGTTACTGTAGTTCTAGATTAAATGTGTGAATGTAATGTGACGAGTCAGCTGCCTCCTCCCTGATTATCACCGGCACCCCGTCCTAAATCGCCGCCCTTCACCAGGCTCCCGACTGGAGTGGGTGTGTGAGAGGAGGGGCGCTGGACGAGTCAGGGCTGGCGGCGTGTGATGGGGCACACCTGAAGGAAGTGGAGCCTCATTACCGCCGCTGTTTAAAAGCCCAACGCGCCTCTCCTCAAGAGACCGGTCTCTTCCCCGTGCATGCACACTGGTGTCCTCGTGGGTCCAGGAAGGGTGCGTTGAGGGACTCCCGCGCCACCAAGACGTGAGCTGCCGGACCCGCGATCCGGATGGGAACCGCACCCGTATACACGGCCGACGGGCCAGGATGCCGGGCCGTCCATCCCCTACCAGCGCCGCGGCCAACGAGAGAGACGCGGCCGCTAGGAGAAGCCGCCGCCCCTCGCGCCCCGGACCAAGGAGGGGAGCGCGTGCGGCCGCCGGACTCGGCCCCTTGCCTGGACCCTTCCTTGATGAACACTGCCCGACCTACACAAATCCCGCAGCACGACGAGGACACCAGATTCCCTGTTATTTTGGACACTTTCCCCCTTTTGGCCACTTTTATTCCCTTTGTTTTATGATTTCTGTTAATAAAAGCCTCTCCGAGGCCTGACGCCACGCCCACTGTGTCTGTCTTGTGCTCCTCCCGTGACACTGGTGGAGAATGCGGGCAGGCGGAGCCTAGACAGCGCAGTTGGGAAACGTCTGGTGACGTCACTCCCTCTCGCTTGCAAACGTTCGTGAGAACCCAGACTGGGACGGAGGAAAACTGGGGACAGCCTCCCAGCCACACAAGGGGTAAGTGACTTTTCCATTGTCATTTTACCCTGTGGTTGGTTGAGGCTGTCACTAAAACCCGGTTTCTCTGTCCCTGTTCTGGTGCGCTGCGAGAGGGAGGACCGCCCGGAGAGGAAGCCCCGCCCACTCCGACCGTTTGGAGCCTGGTTGAGGATGGTAGCACTCCCGTGTGGGCGGCGCCCTGATGACGGGGATGTCGCTTGGGAGGGGGAATGTGACGAGTCAGCTGCCTCCTCCCTGATTATCACCGGCACCCCGTCCTAAATCGCCGCCCTTCACCAGGCTCCCGACTGGAGTGGGTGTGTGAGAGGAGGGGCGCTGGACGAGTCAGGGCTGGCGGCGTGTGATGGGGCACACCTGAAGGAAGTGGAGCCTCATTACCGCCGCTGTTTAAAAGCCCAACGCGCCTCTCCTCAGGAGACCGGTCTCTTCCCCGTGCATGCACACTGGTGTCCTCGTGGGTCCAGGAAGGGTGCGTTGAGGGACTCCCGCGCCACCAAGACGTGAGCTGCCGGACCCGCGATCCGGATGGGAACCGCACCCGTATACACGGCCGACGGGCCAGGATGCCGGGCCGTCCATCCCCTACCAGCGCCGCGGCCAACGAGAGAGACGCGGCCGCTAGGAGAAGCCGCCGCCCCTCGCGCCCCGGACCAAGGAGGGGAGCGCGTGCGGCCGCCGGACTCCGCCCCTTGCCTGGACCCTTCCTTGATGAACACTGCCCGACCTACACAAATCCCGCAGCACGACGAGGACACCAGATTCCCTGTTATTTTGGACACTTTCCCCCTTTTGGCCACTTTTATTCCCTTTGTTTTATGATTTCTGTTAATAAAAGCCTCTCCGAGGCCTGACGCCACGCCCACTGTGTCTGTCTTGTGCTCCTCCCGTGACAGTATTTACTCATCTCACTTGCACACAATCAGATCCCTCAAAATGAATAAAAACAGTGAAATGCAAACTCGGTATAATGACACATCCCATTTTTTTATTAACCAGTGTCTGCTACTGACAGTTGGTGATTCACTTCAGCCATACTAATAAACAAAAAGACTTTAGATAAATATAACATATTTTTTTTATTGTTGAAGAGTGTCGAACTTTCTTCTCTTGCATCATATTCTTCATGCAATCCAGAATAGCAGCACAATTAAAAGGTTTGTTTGAGCTGCGCCCTCTACTCTACAGACGTGAATTTATATTTCTTACAGACTGAGGTTTATTAATTTCAATTTTGCCAAAAATTGAATGTTTTATATAAAAAAAATAAAATCAAAAAAGGAGGCTCAGCCCAGATGAGAGGGATTCTTTAAGAATGTAATGCAACATTGTAATGCATTACGTTTGAAAGTAACTTTCCCCAACACTGCTCAGGTCATCCGAGATGTAGATTGGAACAGATTTGGAGAAATGCAGCAGTACATAACTTGCTCATCAATGGATCATCTGCAGTGAATGGGTGCCGTCAGAATGAGAGTCCAAACCGCTGATAAAAACATCACAATATTCCACATGTAATCCACACGACTCCATCAGTTCATCAAAGTTAAAAGCTGCATGTTTCTCTACTGGTGAGCAAGTGATGTAATGCTAAAATTATCCAAATTTGTTCTGATGAAAAAACAAACTCATTCATATCTTGGATGTTAAATTTGAGCAGATTTTTAATTTGGGGGTAAACTATTGCTTTAAAAACCAAATAGAAACAGTTTAGATCTTGACTACTTGCAATGCTTAATGTAACACTGAATTGATTTCCATTTCTGCTTTCATCATAAACTGTAAGACGCTTTCACGCTGTGAAAGATCCTTCTGCATCGCATCTCCGGGCTTCAGTTATACACACCGTGGGGGGGACAGATGCGACTTGGATAAAGTGAAGTGATCATGGAAATTATGTTTTTTGTGTATGTAGAGAGGAGAGGAAGTGCAGTGAATTTGAACGTCTGCACGAAAGTATGTGAACCTATTAGACTGGTCATTACGTATGAGATAATCTACTTAGGTTTCCATGTCTATATTGAACACAGCCTGCAGTGCAAAGGGAAAAGGGACTTTACAACAGGTTGGCCTGCTTCAGTAGCAGCAATAAGAAGACTGTTGGAGAAGATCTCAAAAGAAAAAGCAATGAATTTGAACATCGGCAGAAAAAAGTATGTGAACCCTTTGGATCGGCCATTACATTTTGATCTACGCTTCTGTAAAAGAAAAAACATTGTTACTTGTCTTGAACACACCATGTACACATCTGCAGTGCACAGTGGGAACAGTACATGAAACCTTGGATTATATTACTCGTTCGACCTCCTTCAGAAGCAGCACTTATACCTCCACCACCAAATGTTTCTTGTAATTGCACATCAAACCTGCACAACAGACAATGTCTTTCAAAACTGTTGCAGTTCTGTAATATTCTTGTGATTCCTGGTGTGAATCGCCCTTTTGAGGTCATGCCGAAATATGTCAGTCGCGTTGAGGTTAGCACTCTGACTGGGACACTCCAGAAAACGTATTTTCTTCCGTTTATGGGCTTTGATGTTGCTGTGTTGTGCTTTTTTCCAAACATATTTGGTTTCAATATTTCGCAAGTAGCTCTCTCTGCGCTCTGCAGGTTAGAAGGGCATATTCCCTATCTCTGGTGGTTTCATCATAACTGATTCTCTTTTTGTATCACAGACTCATTCTGATTTACCTGTAGCTTGCTTGCAGATGCCAGCTGAGACTCTGCTGAACTAAAATGGAGATTAGAAACCTGCACACCCCATTGCGATTGATAGAAAAAAGCCCAATCAGTCTCCACCGAAGGGCCCTCTGTGTAAGCACATCAATAGGAACATATTCATGTTGTTCAGAATTGACCGTCGGGGGTCTTATGAAAATAGCCAAACTGTGAACTCTTTTTAAATTGAATACATTTGCATGTTTATTGTTCTATCCCTTTCCTTAATCTGAATGTGAGCAAATAACAGTTTCAGACAGGAGTGTGGCACAACATCTGAGGAGCAGCAGTAACATCAAGGGAAATTAAAGTTTTATGAAGTGGATTACTCAGTAAGCTAATGTATAAATGTATTTAAATGATCTGTACATGCAGCTCTTGCTGTCATCTTAAGTTACAGCAGAACTAGTTTTTACAGTTTGAGTTCACTGCTCATGCCTTGTGTTTTTTCAACTTCAGCTTTTCTCGTTTTTCCCCATATGGCACATGTACATTCATAAATATACATTTTAGTCACTTTTATTTGCTTGCATGTATTCTAAACACTGGAAATTGGCATAAATTTGAATAATGATAAAGAAAAATGCATTTTTATGAATAAAAAAACATTATATTTTTCCCAAATTGGTTGAATGTGACTTTTGTTGTTGTCATTGTATTATTCTTTAAATTGGCCACGTTCTTCTTTTAGCCCTGAAAACAAATGAACAGTCTCAAGCCGTTGGTTTTATTGAGATCATTAAAGAAGGGGTAAACAAACAAATAAGTACATCTTATACATAAATAAAAGCAACAACCTGTCTGAAATATTCAGCCTTGTAGACTGAACAGACGAGACCCAAGAGAGGGTGAATAGTCTCTCTCTGCAAAACAATAGAAAATGCTCAGATGCTATTAGTATCACTGAAACTGTTTTTTATTCTATTATATTTTTTAGTATGCACACAAAATGTACTTGTTTCCTCTCCTGCCTCTTCCCGACTAAGGCGATACCTCTTGCGTGGCCCAGAAGCCATTTATCATCCCGTAAACTTACTTGTTAATGCGCCCATTGCCTTATAGCCTGTGTTGTCTATTTAGTAAGCAGGTGACACTGTACCCACTGAATCCATTTGAGGCGGGATGCTTGGTCAGCATCATATGGTGTGATTGAGTCCTAGTCCTATTCCAAACTACCTTTGGCAACATTTCTCATATTACATTACTGTTCTAGCATGATTTGCAACACTTAAAAGCATGTTCAGTTTTTTTCTTAAACATATGAATTTGAATCTGAGTGACAAAAAATAAAGTTGAAAAAAAAAAACATCAAGCTGTATCAGTTTATGAAATCATGCACTTCGGAATTTTACCCTAAAAAGAATATGGTACCAACATTTTAGGTTTTATGGTTTTAACTTACATTTACAGTTAGATACTGTAATTCTGTTAACTGATATAATGTTAATATATCAACCTAAGTACTGAATTCTGTTTTGTACTTTGTGTAATACACTGATAACCTCCAAATGCAGGTGGTGATGAGAAAGTCACATGATGAACCAGAGCCCATCACAAGCAGCTTTTAAATAATAACATACATAGAAGGTGCACAGTGTCATGCACACCAACACTATACACCATCTTGATAATAGACATGAAACTGAAATAGTGCAATAGATATTCATTTAACAACATTAGGTATAACATACAACCCTAATGTTGTTAAAGAAACATAGTTATTTTAACAACAACAACACAACAATAACATTTTAAATGTAACGCTGGAGACTCTGAGAATGTCAATTTACGGTTATTCCCTGTAAATTATACGTTCTATTCACTGATTGATAATAGAGAACTAGATTGCTCATGACGTCATGAAAGTGAAGCCACTCCGCCATATTGGTAATCCCTAGAATTCCCATTCCAATGAATTAATAGGAAATTTTACCTAGCAAGTCAGCTTTTTTTTAAATCTGAAGTATATCAGTTACCTGTGTCGCAATGCGCAGCAGACTCACCCACCTAAACGGTTTAAATATATCACTTAAACTGCCCAAAAAGACCATAAACATTGCAAATAACATCTGAAGTAACAATGAATATACATACATGTAACATAAAAACTAATCCCTTTCGACTGATTCGCTTCAAATCAAGTGATTTTAGGTCAGCGGTTTGCATGTGATTATTAAGATGGCGGATCGAATGCTACCAGTGGCTTCACTCTCCTGTTGGCAGTTTAGAATGCAATGAACGATCCAGTCACATATAGATCAGTGGTTCTATTTCACTTCCAAAAACGGTAAACTACCGTAAAATTACATGAAATGTCCAATGCAATTTTTCACCGTATATAGTAGGGGAATTTTACCGTTAACTATTAAACCGGTTTGTGTAGTATTTTTACAGTTTTTTACCGTTAAATTCAGAGCCATTTTTTTTTTACAGTGAATGGGAATTATGCACAAATAAGTCTTAATTAATTGATATTCTGCCCTGTTATCATAATTTGTGTGAACAGGAATAAAGGTTGTTGTTTTTTTACTCCCAGTAGTGTTTATTCAAGGTATGTTTTTGGATTTTTGTACAAATGTAGGTAGAAGCGTGTTTTTCCAGTGACTAGTAGGTTTACTTTACAGATCAGACTTTGAGCTTGCTACAGATCAATCATCTTTGAAAGCTCTCAGCTTTGCTGTACGACACCCACTCTTAGTTAATGGGCTGCTGATGCCTGTGTGCAACTGAAGCGTTGCTTTTCACAACCTGGAGCCATTTCAGACTCAGCAGGTTACGAAAAATATTTCTCCTTCCGACTGCGTGACTGCCCATTAAAGATGGGTTTGGTGGATTTGAACACATCCTGCCTTTCATGACAGTATCTTTCTTTCAAAGCTAATTAAATCCAACTACAGAATGATTGGTTGTCATGTCGTGACTTTTTTCAATACTTTTATTAAGATCCTTGGTAAACGCAATGAGCTGCAAAAGTATATCGAGCTATTCTTGAGTTTCAAACACAAGATGCATAATTGGACTCATAAATAGGACGCAGCTGTTCCCAGCGCCACTGTATCAGGTCGTTGAGCTTCGGGAAATGCAGAAAAGCATCTCTCAATGGCTCACGCATCTCTCAGCGGTTCGGCGCAAAATCTCGGCACTCAAATCTCATTGTCTTGTGCCTCGACAGCTATTCTGAGATACCACCGCATCTCTTCTGAGTGTCTCGGAGGGCAGATATATGCAACCTAGAAAAGCAAATACAAAGTCTGTTTCATCCCTCACAGACTTTTTCGTCTGCAAATTCGGTTGGAGAGTTTGTATTGCCGGCTGGAATTCCCCAGAGGCGCAACTTTAGCTGGTTTCCTCTTAATATAAAAGCAAAGTCAGGCTTCAGTTGGCTTTAAACATAATCCGATTTTTCTGTCACCCGGCAATGGCCTTATATGCCTTCTGATTTTGTGTACTAGTTTTTACCATGGTGACACAATGTTAATGGGTTCATTTCCAAGCTATAAACGACAGTTGGCCCATTTCCTGAATTTACTCGAAAGTTCAAACCTTATTAACATACTGTTTAAATATAGTAATATTAAGCTGCGACTTTCCAGATAACATAAAGAGATGTGTAGCTCAAAACAAACTCTCCGCCACTGTCTGTTTAAGGTTACATGGATGCTTTCCAACATCCTTGGCTTTCACATGTTAAACCCCAAAAATTGGCTTGGTTTTCAGCTTTTATGGTGTATTTGCATAAACATGACATAAGTTGAGAAGTAGGGCAAAAATCTGAAATTGTGAATAATTTTTGTTTCGTTTTTTCGGCAAACGCCGCTCTTTCTGGTCTCTGTCAGCCCATCCAGACAATCCCCAAGCTTGATTGACAGTCCTCAAAGGATTTTGACAGCCGTTTGGTGACTATTGACAGGACCTGACGTGACTTTCAGTTGACACTGAAAGTTGTTCAAAGTTTCAGAGCTCAGTATTTATTGCTCTGCATGTCTTGTAATTAAAAGATGGAAAACCAGATGAATTGATATTTGCATGCTGTGGATATATGTTTATTAATTTGCTTTATTTCATTGAATTTATTAAAAGGTGAAGAGCACGCTTAATCAAAGCTCCATCTTATACCACATCGGTTGAGTTCAAAATCCTATTTTTAATTTGTGGCCTTTGACCCATACTTGCATAGTGCATTTGAATGACGCTTTTTTTAGCACAACACTTTTCTGATTTTGTTTTGCATAACATCTCATTGTGCTGTAATAGTTTTTCCACTTCAACTTCAGAAATAAAGTTGCAGTTTGTCAGAGTGGCAAGTTGTTGACAGAACTTTAAAACTGAACGCTTGCGTGTGTGAGGCAATTATTGAGCCCTGCGATCCGTTCCAGCCACTGTTCTTGCTGACAAATAGCACGCAGACTATTTTCGACACATTAGACAAAAAGAGACGTATGCATTTCTGCTTCTCTCTCTCTGTCACTCGCTGTGTCTCTCTGTCTCAGTCAAAGCCTACACTTCAGTATCCCACATTATCAAACCCCCTGTGTGGATGGCAAGAGGTAGATCACTAAAAAAAGTATTTATAAAATACAAAACAATGCTTCTTTCAGATTTATATTATATAAATGCAGTAATAACACGTTGCATTACAGGCGTCCCAAGTTCAAGTCCCATCTTGAGGACCTTTCCTGTCTGCTTTTCACTGTTGTATCATAATAATAAAAATAAATAGATAAATAAATTAAATTAAAAATTATGAATACAAGATGTGGATTACAAGAGGTAGGTCACTAAAAGAGAATGTATAATAAACATTATATTATATTATATTATATTATATTATATTATATTATATTATATTATATTATATTATATTATATTATAATTATTGCAAATCACTCTTTTCAGATAGATTATATTATATTATATTATATTATATTATATTATATTATATTATATTATATTCTGATGAATAATTAAACAGTATTATCATATAAAAAATTACATAATTGTTGTCTAAAAACATTTTATCTAATGCAAAATCAAGTATTTCAGCTGTTTTAAATTTTAAAAGTGAATTTAGGCATAATTCGGGTATGAAAATTGGATTTTCATTTTGAGGTTTGTCCCCCTCTATCAGGAAGCCGTCGGTTGATCAATATGTTGAGCCTCGGGCAACCACTGTCACGCTGATAACTCGCCTAATATGACTGTTTGAGATAGGGGCGAAACAGAGGGAGACTTTCCAGAAATCCCTTTACAGTAGATGTCAGCCGTATCTGTGCACACGGCCTGCGGGCCGCTCTACCTGAACGCACCTCATTATCTACACAGGCCACTTGCTCTGCTGGTGACTGTAGGGCACAACAAGGAAGTCTGGGTAAAGCTAAGATGCTGTTTAGCTGTACATGCATGCGAATATGTTGCTTTCAAAGCAAGCTAATACATTTCCTTTGGTTTCAGTGAAAGCTAGAATAAGTAGTTTTATGCTGGACTGATATTGCACATCTTGGGTTTTATGTGTAGCTGATCTTTTATTAGTAGGGAGGGCACACCGCCTTTACGTCTAATAGTTTTAAGTTCAAATGGGTATGAAAAATAAAAAAGCACATTTGATTGGCATGCACCAAAAGAATATTATCTTAGGCGCACTTTACTTTAGTAAGGGTTTAAATGAAATGTTTGATTGACAGGTTGATTGTAACACTGTAATCTACATTGCTCAAAACTGTCTGCAGTGTCATCAAGACATTACAGAGACTTTAAAGGAGACGTGTGGGGTCTCTCTAGTGACACTACTAACTTAACTAGCTTTTTAAGTATGCTGCTTTATGCGATTGCCACATCTCTGTTTTATTTTTTTATATATATAATATTACATTGCATTGGCTGCATCCTTTTTTTTAATTCTGAACTGTGAAGAAGAACTAATGAAGCCTGTTTGCTCTTCAGAATGTAGAAATAAATGGATAATTGTGAATTTATATCTAAAATGTAACAATTTATGACACAATTTTTTATATTTTTAAATATCCACAGTGTGTCAGAACGGCTGTTAATTTTACCTCGTGCTCAGAAAGAGACATAAGCTGGGGGATGATTTGCACGCAGATCCAAACTTTCTGTCAAGTTTGTGTGCTCGCATGTTGTTGGAATACAGGTCTATCCCATGCTGACATGGCCTCCAGAAAACAGGTGAAGAGGGAATGCAGCCAAGGCCTCCCGCAAATATCCTGATTGCATCCGTCCTGCTTCTGTCCTCTAATTGACTTGCAAAATGAGCCCCGTCTTTGTTTCCCACCTTGTTGTCATCAGCTGTCTGAGCATGCTTACTTTCACCATACGATTAGAGCTTGAACACACCCCCGTCAAATGACATCATGATGGGATACGGATCTGAAGAACCTCAAAGTAATGAGGCATTACTGAAAAATAAAAACGAAGGAAGCCCATTGTGAAAAGTGATTGATGCACATGCTGATGCAATATTTGTAAATATTTATAAAAATGTAAATACAACACTATTATGTTACAGATATGCAGCTAGTGTGTTATCAATTAACAATAAGCTGTTTTGAAAACATTGAATATTTTCCATTGTAATATTTAGAACTATAATAGAGTTTTAATGACGTTTTTATTTTAACGTTAACTTAGCATTGTATTAAGCATTTTATGAATTTGTGGTTAGGATTTACCTTTACATTTCTTAACGTTTTGTTGTAATGCTAATAGGTTGAGATAAGTGTCAATAAATCATTGATTCATCCAAATTCATCAAATAACGTGGATTCATTCCCAAGCAAATCACGTTACTGTCAGAACAATTACAGTTAGCTAAACAAAAACATAAAAACTTACTTGAAATTAAAGATAAACTATACATAAAACACATAAAAGTAACAAAAACTAAATTAAATTACATTTTTGAAAAATTACAAAAAAAGAACATCAAATATACGAATAAAAATGATAGTAGCTCTGAAAACGTATGCGCACCCCTAATAATATGCAGATTACAGATATATTTAGAATTTCATTGACTTTTTTGAACGTATGATTCAAATATTAGTATATACTGCTTCCAGACTCTTGTCCACTAATCTTATTACCTTATTAGCTTATTACAATATAATCATATTACCTTAATTTCGTAATGCCATGAAATCCATTAAGACATATTTGGGTCGGGGCATTTGAAATGTCTGCAGTAGATCAGAGCTGAAGTGCTGTCATAAGAGACTGGATTCTTATGCCAGTCAGAGCAGACTCATTAATTCATCGGAGCGCAGCGAGGGTGTATTGCATGCCCGTCGGGGCATTGGATTTCAGTTTACAACTGCCAACAGGCTTGCAAATGTTTATCATGGATTTCCTGGCTGTTAATCCAAGTTTCGTGCAATACATCAGTCTTAAAGCCGTGTGCGGTAATTGGCAGACCTCAGCTGACAGGTGGCACAAGGAGACGCAGAAAACTAAAAATGTCTCCAAATCTGACACCCTCGCTTCCCTCCAAAATTTTCAAAAATTAATTGTTGCCCAAAGGCATTAGCAGTCACATGAAAATTCTTTCGGAATACTCCTACAGACAGTTCAAGTTCAAGTAGATTCCAGCTGCTGTTAAATTATATTCAGCAGCCTCTTGGTTTTGACAAAATGCTATGTAAGATGCCTTGGGTTGTGAGGACAGAGAGAGAGACAGAGAGCCAGACAGCCAGCGGCATCTATTCTCTCAGCTTTCTGAGGAATTAACTTTTAAAGACAGCAAACAGTTCAATACTTTTCTTAATGATTGGAAAACCTGCACTCTGGAGACACTGAAAAGGTTATCAAGCTTTCATTTTACCATCAAGTTGTCAGAACTGTCATTCTTTTTCAGGGTGTCCTTGCTGAATAAAAGTTGCATACATTTCTTTCCTAAAAACTGACCCCAAAACTTTTAAACTATATACTTTAAATATACAGAGCATAACAGTCTACACCTTATCTGACTTTCCAACTGAAAGTCACCATTTAGGGAGTGACTAAAGTGAGACACTATCTGTACATATCTCACGGAGGTGGTTTAAAACATTAACAGAAATTTTAAAAAGTGGAAAATTATTAAGTATTTAACATGTTGTCAGTTGACAAAGATTTCCACAGAATTATTATTATTTTCATAATATGGAAGTCAATGACTACCGTCAAGTGTTTGGGTACCCACATTCTTCAAAATGGCAAAAAAAATTGCCCAATTTATAACTTTTTGGAATAAGTGGAGGGTTTGTAAATGATGACAACATTTAGGGGTGAGCTAGCCCTTTAAAGCTGCGGTAGGTAACTTTTGACGCTCTAGCGGTTAATAAACAGAACTGCTTGCTTCTTGCGGAAGAACATCGTAGCTGGAACTACTTCTCTCTGTTTATGTCTATGAAGAATCACAAAGGTACTGGGTTACTCCGCTGCGGTACCCCCGAAGCAATCTAAAATAGTCCGAATATAAAAACTTATTATAGGTGCACCCTAGTGATTCAGAACAAGCTAAAAACACTGTTTAGAAAATGAATTCATGGCGTACTCGCTTATTATATTCATTTTTCTACATTTTGAACACAAACAAAGTTACAGACTGCAGCTCTGATTGGTTGTTTCTTACCGGGAGCGATGGCGTTTCTGCAAATGGCAATAGGACCACTGGGAGGAGCCAGAGGAGCTTGATTTTTTTCACAGATTATCTGTCTCATATTCTACTGTCAGGACATAATGACAGGTTTAACAAATATGTAAAAAATATATTTTTTACAAAAGTACCTACTGTAGCTTTAAGTACATTTCTGAGTTCTGTGAAGTCATTAGTTAAAGGAACACTCCATTATTTTTGAAAATGGGCCTTTTTCCAACTCCCCTAGAGTTAAAAAGTTCAGCTTTACCGTTTTCGAATCACTTCAGCCGTTCTCCGGGTCTAGCGGTAGCACTTTTAGCTTAGTTTATTATAGATCATTGAATCTGATTAGACCGTTAGCATCTCGCTAAAAAGTGACCAAAGAATTTTTATATTTTTTATATTTAAAACTTCTGCAGTTACATCATGTACTAAGACCAATGGAAAATAATCAAGGAACTTTGCTGCTGTACCATAGTGCAGCAGGCGCATTGATATTATGCAGTGCCTAAAATAGTTCCAGTTATTTTGTGTAGTTGCAGAGTTGCCGGGACTAATAGTTGTGTAAAGTCTAAATCCAAGGATTTCTACTTGAATACAAATCAGAACCGATGTCTCAATCTCGGATTTAACAAATTATAATTTTTGTCCTGGGGCCAGTTGTTCAAAACTAATCTGATCGGAGATTGGCCATTAGATTGGATCAAATCTTGAAAACGGGCTGTTCAAAAGAAGAAGAAAAAAGATTGTGAATTCAAATTAAATCCTCAGTTTGTGTTGTTCAAAACGTTTTAGTAAGATTGGGTTACTTTTGGGACAACTTGTTGTTGTTGTTGTTTTTTGTTGTTGTTGTTTTTTAATCACTGATTATACACTCCATTGGCACAATCTGGACCTGTCAAAGGTAGTTATTTGTCTAAATGCAATGCAAAACTAGAATGCAAAACATTAGCTTTTTTTCCCCCCATGTCACTTTAGGGGCTCCATAAAGCACTAGTAATCCAGATTTGGAAATCTGAAAAATTGTGTATTGTGTGTTATCTGGATCAGGGTGATCCAATCCAGTTTTGCTTTGAAAAACAAAATTAAAATGGGTTGCCTGTTCCTGGATAGCAAAACATGGGATTTCCAAATCCAGATCATTCTGATCCAGATTAAACGTTTTGAACAACTGGCCCCTGGTTTTAAAACCCAATGCAAAACAATTCCAGAACATAATTAGTGAGAAATTCTAGGATTCTTTATTAAAATCAGAGGTTCCATAAAGAACCTTTAACACCCAAAGACAAAAAGAACCGTTTACTTAAAAATTCTAAAACGGTTCTTCCAGGGAATCACTTCTGGAACATTTTTTAAAACAGTTTAAACCTCAACAGAGCCATGAATGCCAGATTTCTTTTATAAACCAAATGTTTCAAAACCCTCAACTTTGTTCAAATGCTTTAGAAAGTGTAATCAGTAGACGTCTTTGTCCTTGAAGAGAGTGAATCGATATGAAATGATGTTTGTTTCCCACTGTATACTTTTCTCCGCTAATGCTCCTTCTCAGTGGTATACTTTTCCGAAGTCCATTCAAGGGATTTTTTCATCCCCTGGTCACAAACGAGTGTGTCAGGTGAACTTCAAAGGCACATTTGATTGGGAAAAGGGACACGGCCGAAGTGCATCATGCCTGCTCCATCGCTAATCGTTGCCAGCGGATTCAATTTGCACCCGTTCGGCAGAAGAGACATCCTCATCCTCAGCGCAGCCCTCTGGGAGCTCGACTGCAATCTCTTAAGAGGGCTGTCAAGGACAAGGCACTAGTTTACAATGAATAGCAATCATCCCTCTCACATAGGTACATGCGCACATACATCTGGCAAATTACGGCGTGCTTTCGCGCATGCTTTTTCTCCAGCTAACGCAATCAATGTGCCATCCATTGCCTCCATTGTGTTGTCAGCGCAGATGAGATGTCGTTTACTCAGCAAACATGAATGACAGCTTGTTGGCACACTTAGTTTCATTGTGCTGCTAGAATGCATTATCCTTAATAACCCCTCTTTCTTTCTTTTTTTGGAGGGGATTGTGCATGTGGAACCGAGGGGAACGAACGGTCCCCCACGGGTCTGACCTGTGGGGAGGCCGTGTGCTGCTGTTGATAAATTGCAGTGTCTTTGATCCGCAGGCTCCCTGACAGCTGTTGATTAAGTATCGTGGGGTAAGGTGGCAATGAGCAAACGCCATTGCGGTGTAAAGACTCCCATTTAATCAGGGCATAATTAAAGTCTTCTGTCTGCATTCGGTCTGAGCTTCAAAGCAAACCTCTGCTGCCTTTAGGCACCATGAAAAGGTTAACTGCCACCGCTGATGTCCTGCTAAAGTGACGAGGAAGGGATGGGTCCATCAGAATAGTTATTTTGAGGCCTTGTTTTCCCCTGAAACCCCAACGGCTTTGCCCTGGGTCAGAGGCTCAGGCACCATTAAGAAAATCAAAATGCGGCTCTGTTGTTGCTGCTTTTGTCTCTCATCCTTTTTGCTCTAATCTTTTGTCTTTGCCAAGCATCCATCCAGACACTACACATCTCTGAACCCTCTTCCTCTCCCCAGAGACCTGGCCCTTCTCTCCAACCCACCTTTAACTTTCTCTTTCTACTTCCTCACCCTGGCTTTTCATGTTCCTTCCAAATCCGCATTGAGAACTAATGCATGGGGCCATGGATGGGAAAGTGAGAGTATTTCAGTGTTTTGTTTTGGGTTTTTTTCATAACGTGTGATATTAATAATGGTAAAACCTACAAAAACTGAGATTATCCATTCAAACAATAACTATATATATATATATATATATATATATATATATATATATATATATATATATATATATATAGTTCAATATATACGAGTATGTATCCCTATTTAATATTACATGTATTGAATGCTCCCCTCATCATCTCAATGGCAGCAAACAGAACAACATTCAACACTAAGTTTTCAAGTCTTTTTTTTTCCATCACATTAAAAATAACCCTTAATTTCAACATTTAATCTCCCCATCCATTTGCATGCAAGGCATGCTGGGAACTGCCTATGCCCTGCTGAGCTGCAGTTTGTGCCAACAAGAGTTACTAATGCAGTTCCAATACAACTGGATTAAGTAGGCTTTTATTTAGCGAATGTAAGTGGATTGCACGGAAATGTGATCATGTTGTTACTAAATGTTCCAAAAAAGTTGATTTTATTAAGTAAACTGAATAAGTAGCCACACTTTTTGGTTTCTGAGTTTGAAAACATCATCCCAACCATCGCTCTTCCACTGTGTTTAAATCAGGCATACATCAACAAGTAAATGGGAATATTGTTTTTTGCCCAGTGACTATTTAGCCATACAGTATAATATGAAACTGATTTTCCCAGTTTTTTTCACCCATAGACCATTAAGGCTACAGGGGAAATTTGGTGGCACTTCTTTTTTTTCATGATGGAACTCATTCTCTCTAATAATAAAACGTCTGGATTGAATGGCATTGTCACAACAATTTCAGTCTACTCTATTTTTACTCCATTGTCACCAATAGAACCACACTCATTTTATTCATTTCTTTTTATCGTGTTTTCATCTTTTTCTTTTGTATGTTTTTCGTATTTTCCCCAAGAATTTTTTTTTTTCATTACAGACAGACAGCATCATTAATCGTTTCAATTTATGCACTAATTTAAGACCACAGGAAATTGAAATTAAGTTATTTATCAAGCAATGTGTTTGTATATATTTGTTAGTTTCGGTATACTAAATTACGTCCTACATTTACACACACCATGGATCATCTGAAAATTTAGGACATTCTAAGCATTCTGAGCCGTGCATAATTCATCAATGATTCACTGTGATAAAATATTAATAACTCATTGACTGAAAACGTCTTTTCATATCTTGAGCAATGGCTGCAGAGTGCATGTACACCAGAAAAGCAAATCTTCTGAAACAGCGCTAACCCTTGCATCACTGTGAAGTATAAAGGAGCGAAGACTTGAAGATATGAGCTATACTGAGAAGCATAAACATGAAAGATCAAGATCACTTAAGGCAGATTCACACAGGATGTGTTTTTCCTTTTAAAAAGATGAGATGCAGGGCACTGGAGTGAAAAAAACAAGGTCCACGGGCACGTTTTTTTAAAACTGTGAGATGCAGGGCAGTGGAACACACACACACTTACAGAACCACAGGTTATAGCAATGTTATTTTTAAAGGTTTAACCACTTTTTACTTGAGTGTCATGTTTTTATAAAACCATGTCATGCGTGAGACGCTTGAAAATATGTAAGACACAAGATAACAGTCTTCTTCTGCCTAGCATGTTAATATAAATAAAAACAGTGCAGTGCAGTGGAATGCAGAAAGCAGGGCAGAGGTATAAAGAAAAAGTGAGGTCTAGAAACCTTTTTTAAGTTTACCTTTTTAAACTTCAGTGTGCATTTTAAGAATGTTGTGTTATCATGAGCAAGACACTGCAACGATCATGTCAATCTAGCATATTTAAATAGAAATAATGGAAACTCTATGTTTCTCTCCATTTCTGACACTGAATAAAGAATACAAAATGTAATTGCAACTTTTTATCTCATTTTTTTTTTTTTTGCATTATATAATCTCGCAATTGCGAGTTAGAATGCCCAATTCTGAGGGAGAAAAAAGGACTGAAATTTTCTCAGAACTGCGAGTTTGTGTCTCACAATTCTGACTAAATAATACGCAACTGCAAGAAAAAAGGCAAATATCATTTTTTATTTTTTTATTTTGTTCAATGGCAGAAACGGGCTTCCATAAAAATCAGCAAAGTCAAATTAAAAAATGAGTTTTGTGTGAACAACCCCTAGGCGATAATTCACCCAGAACTTGTTTGTGCATTTAAAACCATGAGTCACAAGGCAGTGGAATGCAAAAAAAAAAAAAAAAGGATTTTATTTTTTATTTTTTACAAGAACTAATTAATGCCATGTTTTATAGTGCTGTGTTATGTGTGAGCTGGTTCAAAAACGTGAACACAGCAAACATGTCAGTTTAGTGCATATTTACTTAAAAAATATATATAGAGAATTGCAATGCAGTAGAATGGAGAAATGCAGAGTAGTGCGATTTTAAAAAGCACTGTTTTACAGAGATTCCAACTCAAGAAAAAAATCAGTTTAATTAATGAATGAATCATTTAGAAAAGTTGTATAAATTCAACTGAATTATATGTACTCTTTCCAAATTATATGTACCATGAAAGTCATATAGACCCATTTCTAATACTTTATGGTGTATTTGGATCTGTTTTTTTTTTTTTTTTTTTTTTTTTTGAGTATTCTTCTTTGTGTGTGTGCATGTTCCACAGAAGTAACTGTCCTGAAGTAAGTAAATAATAACACAGTTTTCATTTTTAGGACTTTCAAAAGCACAGTTCATCCCACAGAGAAAGTCTTTTGCTAGCAGTGAATCCTCTGACTCTGGACTTTAGAAATACAATACAGCAATCAGGAGATAAAAACATTAAATGAAGGGGTCTCGGGTATATGCTTCATTTTAACAACTTAGATTAGCATTAGATTACAGGGCTGAAGACCAGGACAAAGCTTACTGAACTAGTCATTTGTTCTAGAGGGCAAAGAGCAGATACAAATTTCAGACTTTGTGATTCCAGGCAATGACAGAACAGACTCAATTATTCGAAATGAACAGTCGCTTTAACCTTCATCTTGTGACTTTTATTTATTAATTTTTTTTATATATATATAAAGAACAAAAAGATCAGATAAAGTGTTGGGAATGAGATGGTTGGATTTGCAGACGTCTGTAGGTCAAAGAGGATCTGGCACTCAATTGGACGTTCATGCGAGCGTAGTAGATTAAACTTGGGGGTCATGCTGTCTTGGCCATGCCTGATCAAATATATGGAAATGCATTCCCCTGACAGCTCCAGCTTCTGCTTTGGCTTGCGTCTTCTAGTCGTTCAAGGCCGAGATGTCATTTCCTAACTTTTCCACATATTTTCAGCGTAGAATTTCACATGATATAAGACTGCAGGGATTTAGAGAAAAAAATGAAAAAAAATGGGACTAATTTAACAGCAGGGAGAGTCAGTTTTCAGTTTTGTACTTACAGGTGTCCAAACTAAATATAAAATGCAGTGTGAGCTCTCCATATCTTTTTCATATTCTGATGGCAACACTCTTATCAACACCAATTACTTTCCCATTGTTTGCATGGGGACGGCTGAGGATAATGAGGACCAGTTGAGCCGACATTTTCTGATAAATACACACGCTAATGTGGATTCACCAGCCATGGTTTATTAATGTCTTTTTCGTTTCATTAAAAAAAATATGAAGTTGCTTCTGCCTCAACAAACATGAATGATTATTGCTCTATATTAGAGACGTAAATCCATTCAAACTTTTAACTGAACGTGATACTTGCGAATTACGTGTTTGGTACTTGTGAAAATACAATTTATAAGACGTTATTATTGTAGCAGGCATACACACTGAACAGACATTTAAAAGGCAATATATTGTTTTTGCCAGATGTAGTGCAGATTTTTACGTTTCAGTCTTTTGTTACGCAAACTTTTAGTAGCCTAGTGTTGAAAAATGGTTTTAAAAATGGTTTACGTTCTTTTTAGTGAATCAAGAGCACTCAGTACTTGACTAGCGAAGCGAATGACTCAGACGTTTCTTTCTAGCGATTAACAAAAAAATTTAATCGGAGAAGTTTGATGATTACTCAGTTACTTTTTGATCACTCACTTAGTTAACCATGAGTTATTTTCATCGATCGTATGAAACTCCATAAACCAAAAACTGCCGCTGTGTGCAATTCAAATTGGTTTAGTTACTAACTGTTTGTTCATTATGGCAATATATAGGTCTAAAATAAATTAGAAAACTAAATTAAGAATAAAGTAGGTAAGTAAAATACTATAGGTCAACTTTTTGGTTTTTAAATGGTCATCCCTGCTGAAGAAAAAAAAAAGGTAGAAAACATCAAAGAATTGATAATGGTTTTACTGGTTATAATGGGAACTGAATTGGTTTTAATGTGAACTGTAATTGTTCCCTTGTGGTTCTCTGCTGGTAATTTGTAGCTTTTTGGTGGCTTGTTAAAAAACCTATAACTGATTTGGTCCCAAAAACACACTACAGGAAACCATGCATCAATGGTTTTAATGGTTAATAGTTGATTGTGTATAATGTCTGCAATGGTATTTGTAGTAGAAACCATTAGAAATTCTGTGATTGTTTCTATTGTTTTTTAAGCAGGGATTTGCCCTCAGATTCAATGATAGGAATTAAGAAACGAGATTCATTAAACTCCTTGTGTTTCCCATCCATAGGCTTTGCACAGGTCACATGGTATTTTCCTTTGAAAAGAGAAAGCTATAAATTTTCAGAATGTCTTGTGTTCCTCAGAAGAAAGACAGTGATATGGATTTGGAACCACATGCGGGGTGAATATGTACAATGACTACATTTTCAACAGGCATTTTTTTCCCCTATCTCAACGTGTAGGTCTAAATAAACACAGAACATGCACTAATATTTAAAAGTGTTTACTCAGCTACATCCTCACGGTAGTCGCTAGCGTGCTATATGGGTTATTCAAGCTCTACTCCCCCATTCTATAAGTTCATTGAGACGCCACATTGTACTATGTGATTAAACTAGCTGAACACCTGAGTACTGCAAAACGCTCTCAGCAAGTCAAAGCTAATCAGCCTGATGTGTACCAACTTCCGCCCACTGTCATTTTCGCTAGATTGTTCGCGCTAGCGTAGGAAGATTCGCTCCCTGCTGGCACAAACCCAGAGGTCAAGCAATCACGCAAAGCTCTAGATCATTTACAGCTTGAAAACTGCATGAGAGATATCAGGCTTCTCTCTACTGACTTGACTAGGCCTGATATTCGTCGCGATATCAGTTTGCTGTCTTTGCCGATGGTGACTTTTGCGTTTGACTCATAGCACAGTGAGAGACGAAGATAAGGCAGGGACGCTGGGTGATATTTCAGCCCCGTTATTGTCTTTGTGCTGGACACGATCGCTATCGACGCCGGGGGCAGCCGAGAAAGGTCAGCTTCCCACTGCTCGGCCGAATAGGCCAGTGTTAAGATAAATTATTTATGAACCTATAATGAGGCTAAAGTAATTTCGCAGAAGCCTTGTACATGCGCAGCTGTAATGTCTCATTGGTGGCTTGTTTAATGACAATTTGACAGTTGGAAAATGGTGGAAGGATGCACCGATTCATCTCAAGAATTTTTGAAGTATATGGCTCATCTTCCCTTCAATAATATGGATTTTGCCAATACCGTGAGAAGAGACACAGCCTCATACCATGATGCTTCCACCTCCAAACTTCATTGTTGGCATGGTTTTTTTTAGGTGCATATGTGCAGAGTCATTTCTCCCCTAAACAAGGCGTGTGGTATTATTGCCAAAAAAGTTCAATTTTTTTCTTGTCTGACCAGACTACATCCTCCTAGTAAGTCAATTTTGTGTACCAAACTTCAAATGAGCTTCAACATGCCTTTTCTTCATTACTGGAGCCTTCCAGCGTGAGTGTGCATGGAGGGTTTCTTGAGCTAATACCATTATCTGGTCAAAATTTAATGGGAATTGGTACATTGGAGTGGTGTTTAATTAAAAAAATGTTGACATGTTGAATACTTATTTCCTCCGCTACATATATCTAGCTCTCAAGGCTACTCAATAGTATCTTCAAAGGCTTTGTTTCCACCTGCTTTGGGATTTTTTGGACCGTTTGTTGGAGAGGTGATTGATTGAATGAGTCTTCCTCGCCATGCCTGACTGACACATGATAATTGTGAGCCCATGTCTCAGAAAGCGAAGACTCAACGCAATTAACTTGAAACTAGGGCAGAGTTGAGAAACATTGCTCCATCCTTCTCCTCCGTTCATTATTGCAGCTTTTCATTTCATCAGACTATGAAAGACGCGCTCCGACGAAAGCTCGTTTTTAGATACGGATGCATTCAGGAGAATAAAGGCGCCCCGAAATCAGTGCCGCTAGAAAGGCTTTCTGAGTCACAGAGCCCTCGTGTCTTGGTTGATCATGGCTTCTCTCCCACTCACCCGGAGTAGGAGAAAGGAGCTTGCCGCGATACTTCTTTGAAAACCGTTGAGGTTTTCATTTCAAGCCCCATCAAAGTTCCTCTCAGGGCCCTTGAGAAATCTCGAGAGGACTGGTGGCAGCCGAGCGCCTGTGTCACATTGGAAATGAAAAGAGTTTGTGGGAACACATTAGAGAATAATAAACGTAATTGAACACCGAGGACTTCGCTTGGTCGGTATCCTAATAAATATGGAGATGAGCTCATTCCTGGAGCTGAGAGTAAGTAATTGAATTTCCTCCTGGATTTCTGGGGGTTTTGGACTTCGCCGGTGCAGGTGCGACAGTCGAGACATTCGGGACGCGTTGTGGAAATACTCAGCCGCCAATCCGGCTCGCAAAATAATCAAGACTGTGAAAAGACTGCCATGTGCATTAGGCTGGGTCTCGGCAGATAGCATTTATCACTGACACCTCTTGGTTGGAAAGCTAAGTAGCGCAGAGTTGCGTCTTGATTTTTGAGTGACTTTGAGTAGCCTATCTGTGAAGTGGGCAATCCTATTGAGCCTCGCCTGACGGATCTCCTCCATGATCCACTTATGTCAAAGCGGACCGCCTGGGTCTCCAAAGAGCGTGGCTGTATATTCCCTTCAGTAAAGATCCCACAGGCTCACGTGTCAGATTAATTTGTGAACTTGTCTGGGGGTCAAGGTAGAACTGTTTGATGGGGGTTTGCATGAATTCAGAGTTAAAGAAACAATGAGGCTAGTTATCACATGGTGAAAATGTGAAAAATAAACTAAACATAAAATATAACTAAATATAAAAGAAAATAATATTTATACAAAACATTTTAGCTTGTTGTTTAGGACTGAACTTAAATCATTAAAACTAAAAGTAAAAAAATATATATATAAATCAAAACAATATCACACTATCATCTATCTATTTTTTATCATTGTATTATTATTTTTACAAATTCATAAATAGATTGATATATTCATAAGTAGTCTATATATTTATTATTTATAACATATAAAATATGTATGGGTAGATTTGTCACAAATAAAAAGAAATTAAATGAAAAAAAATTATGCATTGTTAAATTATATATTTATTTATATCATATATGTTTGCAATTAATATTCAGTGTATTAAATTATTTACTAAATTAGATATTCATAAGTAAACAAAAACCTATGAATTTAGATATTTTATGTATTTGTGTGTGTATGTGTAGATATGTCACATTTATTATATAGTTCAATTACAATTAAATATTAGTTCAAATTATAAAAAGTTATATAAAAAATGTAAACTGATAAACTGATTTTTTATATTTACTATAATTTATCTTTTTTTGCAATTGAAAAAAAAATATTTAAATTACATAGCAAAACATTAATAATCATAAATATATAAAATATACTTTACACCGTAAAAAGTAATCGCTGAATCTACTTAAGAAAAGTGTGTAAAAATAACTTTCACAAATTTGTTGAATTTATTTAATTACACTGTGTTATGTAAACTTTCAGGTGGATGCAATAGTTCAACTAATAACTTAAGTAAACTTAATAGCATCTAGTTTGTTGGACTAAAGGTCTGTTCCACTTAGCTATATTTTTTTATCTTTACTTAGTTGTTATACTTACTAGGTTTTAAGTTGCAGCTACTTTGAAGGCACATAAAACAATTTACCTACTTTTTTTGAAAATATTTAAGTAGCCGAAAAGGAACCAATGACATTAATAAACCAGTGAGAGGCAGCAGTGCACTAATATGTTGCTAAAGTGCAACATAACAACAGAAGAAGAAGAGTCTTAATAAACTTTTCACCAGTTTCCTCCATGTCTACAGTTATCTTTCATTAGTTGCATTCACTCGTCTCCCAAAGTCATGTTGAATTTTCAGTAAAACTGAGAACATCAAATAAGCTGACTTCATATATGGAATTAGATTTATTTATTTATTTATTTATTTTTACTCACCATTACAGTGATTAGAGTTCTTTTTGGTAATGTTCCTCAGATCACAGATTGAACTCAAAATAAGTAAGGAATACTTTTAATATATGAGCAGAAATTTAAATGACACTTAAAACAATAAAGTTAAGATTACTTAATTGAATTAAGGCAACGTGTTTGCACAACTGAATTAAGTAAACTTAACTAATTACTTTTTACAGTGTATATTCAGGTGTGTATTTTTTTTTTTTAAAGGTAAAAATTAATTAAAAATTAATTAAGCACAAAAATTATTCATGTTATTTAATTGTGCATTTAAAGTAAATTATATAGATTTTTTTTATAATTCAATAATAAAAATGTTATGTGTAATATATTTTTATTTTGTCTTTTTATTCATGGGGTGCACTTTTTGTTAGAAAACTGACTTCTAACAATAAACCTACCCCAAGAAATCACTGCAGCGAAAACTGTGAAAACTAGCCCCGGTCTCAATTACTCTATATGTAAGTGTGCATGTGTCCAACATGTCAGTTTTCAGCCATTAATGAGAAACAATTAACCGTCGTAATCTTCCCAGCCAGCTCAAACAGGCCTAATGAAAGATCACAAGCAGAAGCTTCAGCGCGAGATACCTTTATCCAGATATACTGGGAACAAGATATATAGTCAGAATCAGAAGATAACAAATGCTGCAAGCATTTTGAGTAATCAACTCCAACTTAAAAACCAGGATGCCTTTGTGTATGCAGTCGCTTCATCTCTGTCTGATGGACCCAAAAATCTAAACTTGACATCACACAGTGCTGAATCACCTTTGATTTTCTTTTCATCTCTGATTTTTTTCATGCTCTATATGCTCTCTCCTCTCCCTCTATCATTTCCTGGTGCTTAAACCCAACAAAGTTTGCCTCATTAACACAAAAGTTGTTCGCTTCCTTACATTTTACCTCAACTAGGAGCAGACAGATTTCATAATTCATCATTTCGTTGAATTTCAATGATTGCAGTGCTGCACAGAGGCCCATAAATGAATCATAGTATAGAATGTCATAAAGAATAAGACCGCCAGCAGCTAGTTTTCAGATATTGAAACATGAAGATGTGAATCCTGCTGTGGTCCTCAATAGCAGCTCCTCAGAAGGGATCTCCCCATTATTTGCCCCACTAACCACCAAGATCATAATAATCTTCTATTTGAACTGAAAATGTTCATTTTAATGTCTAGAAATCTAGAAAAGTGCAAAATAGGGCAACAAAGTCTCTCGTTTGCATTTAGGATTTTTTACTCCAATGTAAATTCATCTTCCAATTCCATTTTAGATTACAATATTTAAATGAACAACACAGTAATATTTCACATTTTTTTCATTAATCCATTTTCACTGATGTTTTGATCATCACCTAATTCGATTAAAATGTAAAATTAGGTCAAATAAAATAGAAAATATTAGACGAAAAAAAGCAAATTTTTACTTGTTAATTATTTACAATTATTTATATATTTTTTATTATTATAGTACAATATATTCTATTATATTATATTATATTATATTATAGCATCCTTATTTATTTTATTTTTATTATTAAACGTTATATAGTATTGTTTCCAAAAAGTGAATCATGTGTTCAGGTAAATTAGTTTTTTTTTTTTTTGTTATTGTTTGTTATTGTTATTCAATATATTCTGGTATTCATTTGAGCTGAATAAATGGAAACAAACTGTACAAAATGGCACAAAACAAATAAAAAAGGCAATTCATACAGATTTACATTCTGTTTACAGAGTATTATTAAACTGAACATGTGCCCCCTAGTGTTCTGACAAATCCAAAAGGAAAATGGAGCATACAAATGTTTGATGATTGAGTGCTATTTTTATCTCCCTCGGCAGGAAAACAAAACAGATTTAGAAAAAAAATCCAAACTGAAAGGCGTACATACCATATTTGGAGCTTGTGTAACAAAAAAGTACAATGACTTTGAAACTTTTTGACAATAATAAGAGAAAAATGGATCAGTCATTTATTTTACATACAGCAGGTGAAATTCAATTACAGAAAGGAAGGGTCTCACCCTCAAACTAGGTGGCAGGGCTGATTTTTTTTTTTTTTTTTTGTCTGGCTGAAGATATCCTACTGGCTGAAGTTTGTTGCTAGGCAACTGTACCACCAGTCCATCCCATAATAACAGACTATGCAATTAGCCATGCCTGGAGAGTGTATGTAGCCCCCATCAAAAGAATAGAAGGCCATTATCTTCAACCTCATATCCAGGTTTTGCTTTGGGGAGCGAGTGTTCGTTATTTTTGAGTCCTCTTCAAAGCTAAGTGAATACTTTTCTTAAGTGCGTACTTTATTGGTGCTTGTTGGCTAGCTTTTGCTATACTTTAATGATTGCAGTGGGGCTGTACTGTAAATGCCGTCTTTCACGATTTCACAAATCTCAAAGTTTTAAAGGCACACTCTGTATTTGTTTTGTTTGTTTTACTTTGAATGAGCTAAGCTGGTTAAACATAGCCACGAACTGTCACAATACGGACATCTCGGTTCAGTGCATGAGGCCTTACAAACAAATACAGGCAATTCGCCCCCAATCCAGAAGGGGGCACCTGCAGCAATTCAACACTGTTTGATAACCGCCTGCGAGAAGAAGAACAGCGAATACCATAAACTGTACACTTGAAAACAAAGCCCACTAGACAGTGACCATGTGCTGACTTCAAAGGCTGGCGCACTCAACTGTTTGTGAAATAGAGCTTTGTGCTTGTGTATCCTACCGCTCTCATTCGGCACAAATCCAAATGTTCCATAATATTTCTGTATTTGCGATGTATCTGAATGCTAAACTATTATATATAAAGTACCAACTGTGCTGTCAAGTTAGCAATGCTGGAACTGATGTGTTATGTGTGCGTGCCGGTGTGATCACTTCAGATATTTCCTTATACCAGCAGAATCAACTTAAAACAATCTGTCATTTATTGTCTTATTAATAACGCATCACTGTAAAAGGTCTACTTTTATTTGTGCACACTCGCAATGAAAACAAAACATTGTGCTTTTGTAAAATAAAGAAAATAAATAGGATGTCACTTTTTGACAATGCTTTTGAGTTTCCTTTCTGTGAAAAAACTAAGAATGTCACAAAAATGAACTAAAACTCAGCGTATATATGCTATATTACAACCCCCCCTCCCCCCGTTTATCTGTACACTAAATCAAATATATTTCACATATTAATTCCTGATCTGTATATATGTACTGCAGATTTTATATATATATATATATATATATATATATATATATATATATATATATAACATTATAATTTAATATAATAGTTAATATTTTCTTAATATTTTACATCTAGGTGGAATTATTTTGTTTTTATTATTTGACCGCCGAGCCTGGGTACGTACCGAACTGTGATCTGCATACCGTTAAACCCCTATAGTTTCCACATATTATAAGGTGCATCTGAAATCCAATACTGTTAGAGTAGATAGTCCTATTACATCTGAAAAGTAACTAAATTTGAGACCAAAATCATATAAAAGGTATGTACTACATATGATGAAGGACGGAATTCATGACTGTTAAATATGTTTTATGAATGGGCAGCATGGATTTATTCTGGATGTACTAAATTTGCCTCGTTGTCATAATCATGTGACCTACAGAATCAGTTGTGTAACATCATTGCCATGGCCTCATGGGACAGTAAAGTGTCCACCATATGCAAATTTCAGAATCTCGCCAAAAATAGTAGGTAATTCGGTTAATTTTCACCTGCTATTTTATGAAAGTATAAATTCAGACATACCACTCTGTTCACATACTGTTTTTCAAGGACTATGTAGTAGGCAAGGAAGCAGGCATATTGGATGCATAAACTTTCTTAGCTGCACTGGCCAATAGTGAAGTTGTCTTGAGCTGATATTGACACCTAGTGGTGTGGATGTAGTATCTCACAGGAGTTTTCAATTACCAGTGTTGTTTTAGAAATGATGTAGAGGTAATCCAACTTTTTGTAATAATTTTTTTAGGCTGATTTTGAATGATATGACTTTCTTTTGGCTGCGCTCGCTAGTACTGAAATTGTCTTGAACTGATACTGACACCTGTGGTGTGGATGCAGATTTCAGTTAACGGCATCCTTTTACTAATAGCCACAATCAACAAGATACTATTTTATTAGGCTGTGTGTAATACTGTGGTAAATTACACCTTAAGACATCATTTGAACATCTTTTTTTGTATGCAAGATTTATTTTTATCTCAAAGAACTTTTTGCAAATTTGGTTAGCATAATATATTCTTACAAACAACATAATATTGTAATAACACTTCATACAGACACTGTTCAGCAAGCAAAAACACACCCGATGAGCTTCAATATACTGACAACAAAGCACACCACTGACTCCGACACTGGGCCAAAATGTCACCGCAAGTAATTATTCAGCACAGTTGAGTTCAGATTCAGATAAATCAGTTTGGCTCATTAATAGTCTCCCACACCAGCTCATCTGCATGCCCTCAACACCTAGATGGAGAAACTCACAGCTGTGATGATCCTCTCTTAAGGATATAAGCTCTTTACATATTAATTTATGGTAACAAGTCATAGATTAATAATTGAACATGTAGCCACAGTTTCCATCGGTCAATATATTATTCATATTTTTTGCTAATGGCAATAGTTATGAGGCTTTTTGTTTTTGTTTGTTTGTTTGTTATTTGTGCAAGTGTAAATATATTAGTAATGATATTTAACATATATAGGCTACTTATCTGAAAATCCTGTTGCAATTCACCCAATATATATATATATATATATATATATATATATATATATATATATATATATATATATATATATATATATATATAGTGTGATTCTTAATGAACTGTATCTTGTTTCCTGTACAATAATGATAAAAATGTCCAATGTAAAAAAAAAAGTGTGATAGCTCACCCCAGTCTTCCCTAAATCATGACCTGGCATTGTCATTGAGGAGATAAACCAGCAAAAGTGGCTTAAACTGTCAAATCTGTCTCATCTGTAAAGGTTTGGTCAGAGGAACAATGTCCTTTGAAGAGTTTCAGAAGATTGCAGGACTAATGATTAATGATGCCAGGCTAAAAATCGTTTTACTATAAGATATTCTCCCTGCGTGCAAGGAATGTGCAAGTGTGTATATTAGAAGGTATCAATTCACTAAAGCCTCAAAGCCTACACTGGCATTGTCATGTATATTGACTGAGAAATGATGCAGTAATAGGCTGAAATATATAACTGACAAATGTAAATAAAATAAATAAATGTCATTAATGAGTTAACGTTCTTTAACTCTGCTTTATATTTTGTCGTCAATAAACCCATATTACTAATTATCTCAGATTGGATTTTATATTCTGTTTGATGGCTCAGGAATGGGTATTTAAAGTCCCAAAATGATTTATTGAAGAGAATATTTCTACAAAGATATTTATGCCAAAGCTGGCTTTTTGATGAAGTCTCTGAGGATATAGCCAACATAAAAAAGATTTCAGGGAGCACTTTCTGTTATTTACTCCACCTCATGTCTTTCAAAACCTGTTTGACAAAAAAGGATTTATAGCAGAATGGCCAAGCTGCTGTTTTTCATACAATGAAAGTGAATGGTGACTACTGCTATCAGGAGAGATTTTACATTTAAATTACAGGCCGTTCCTCACAGAAATTTTCAAATGACTTAAGAAGACATTGAAAATAGTGTTTGAGTCTTGTGGACAAATTTTATGATGCTTCATATTGCTTTTCCCCTTTTTTAACCCTGGGCTTCATCCGTTTACACTGTGAAGAAGAGAGCAGCTTGAACATTCTGCTAAATATCTCCTTTACTGTTCTCTGGGTGTGAAGTTGATTTGAAACAATATGAGGGTGAGTAAATTGACAAAATGTTATTTTAATCTCTTAATGGCTCAGATATGCTAATCTATTGTGGTGTGTATATATATATTGTTTAATACTAATTTAAATGAATAGGAAACACAGATTATAGGTCAAATTGAAAAGAGATAAGAGAATTATCTCTTTCAAATCAATCATCATCACTTGCACAGTTTGACTGGTCAATGTTAAATCACAAAATTCTTGTTTTGTTATTTAGCTACCATAGGTATTTTATTAGTTTAGCTTTTTGTACAACATAAGATTTAAATACACTGAAAGACTAATAAAAGTGTGAAACTTCATTAAATTCTACACAAATTCGAATGCATAACTGACAGAGTACTGAATGATTGATGTGTTAACCAGTGATCCCCCGCACATATTTTTTTTATATCTAATAAGAGAAGACTAGACTCTCAACATTTTTTCTTCTTTTTTCAAAGCATGAAAAACACACATGGATAATTTATCGCTCCCTTGAAGGATGTCTCTAGAAAAAAAAAAAATCCTTAAGATGTGCTACTAGTATGCAGCAAAGCAAACAAAGGTGAATGGGTCCTGAATTCCCAAGGGCTCTGGTGACCGGAGGTGCATGTGAAAGCGGCTGCGCGTCAAAAGATACGTGGAAGTTGAGAGAGAAAGACAAATGCGCAAAAGTTTCTGAACAAGCACAAGGGAAAGTGGGGCAGCTCCCAAAGGACGTTCCTCACGCCTGCTTCGTCCTGTCAATCAAAAATCAAGATGAACGTGAAGAATCTGCTTTTTTTTCAAACATCCATCTGCACAAGAACCAGTACAGGGGGCGCCTCAGCTACTTTGGCCTTGCGTGGGAGCAGCCGGGCAAGGCTTCGGTAGGACGGCGTGGCCCTCAGCAGGAGTTCTTTGAGTCCGGCCCGGAATTCGCGGCGGATCAGGCAGTAGAGCACCGGGTTGAGGCAACTGTTTGTGTGGGCCAAGCACACAGTCAGTGGGAAAGCGTATGCCTGGGCATTGTAGAAGGCCTTGCTGAAGGGCACCAGGTCAAACTTAATAAGGACGCCCCACAGAGTCAGGGCCTGGTTGGGCAACCAACACAAGAAGAACGACAGGACGACGATCACAACCGATTTGGTGACCTTCGAGCACCGCTTGTGCCGCCCCTGCTCACTTTCGGAGCCCGCCACGCTGCTAATCCTACGGCTAAGCACGATTCTTAGAAGTAAGAGATAGCAAACAGTGATCACCACCAGTGGGATCAGAAACCCAAGCAGGACCTTTTGCAACTGGTACAATCCTAGCAACAACTGCGGGTCCCAGCTTCCCGTTTCAGGGAAGCGGACCAGGCACAGCTCCTCATCTGGCGCAACTTGGGCGATAGTGGAATAAATAGCATGTGGGAGGGTTGCTATCAGGGAGACGACCCAAATGCCCAAGCTGATCCACTTGGCCGCAGCCGCCGCCGCTCGGCGACTGTGCATCTTCAGCGAGGACGCGATGGAATAGTACCTGGCCACGCTCATGGCGGTCAGGAAAAATACGCTGGCGTACATGTTCATCGTGGTGACCGAGCTGATGATTTTGCACATGACTTTGCCGAAGGGCCAGCGGAAGTCCAACGCCGTGTCTATGGCCCAGAACGGTAGGGTTAGGACGAACTGCAGGTCGGTTAGAGCCAGACCCATCACAAAGCAGTTGATGGAAGACTGCTTCTGCCGGTAGCGCGAGTGCAGCAGGTAGAGCGCCAGAGAGTTGCCTACAAGTCCCAGAGCGCACACCACTGAATAAATGAGGGCGATCATCACACGCACAGCCAAACTAGACCCATCACCTTGTAGCGTCGAACTAGACTCCTTTGTCAACAACTGCAGCCAGCAGCGTAAAGACAGGTTCCCGCTGGCAGAGTCAGTACAGTTGTCCAGCACCACGCTGGTGTCCAGTGTGTGCTCACATTCTCCCAGCTCTAGAGTTTGTGTGCTGTTATTCCTCTCCATGGCAGGCTCCCACTCAGTCCGTTGTTATGTTGAAATGATGCAAACGGAGAAACGAATCCATTCATGTAATTCACCTCAAGTTCATTGTGGCAACCGCACTTTGACTGCCGGCATGTGTAATTACTTCACCGGCTGCGAGAGCGCCGTCTAATCAGTCCCACTCTCGCGCGCACCTCTGTGCGCTCTGCAGCGCGCGCACATTCTTTTATACTCCGATGAGCGTGACGTGCGTCCGCGCGCTGCTGAGGCACGCGCCGCTTTACTGTCTGTCGGATGATATGTGATAATGAAGCCAAGTTTTTACGTGTTGTGGTTCGTAATACTAAATTAGTTTGTAAAGTTTTTAAAAGTCATACGGATGAAGCTCAATGACTTCAATGACTTGTGATTTGGTTTTATAGGGGAATGTTGTTTTGGATAAATAACCTTATAGCTTAAAATACCTCAAATGTAAGTTTTTTAGTTCTTTTTCAAGTTATCAAGATACAATATGTCACTTAATCTTTTGACACAATACCAGTAATGCATTCTAGAAAATATAAGTGCTATTTGACATTAGGTTTCAGTTTCTTAAATATGTTTCTGTTTAGAATTGTTTAGAATTTAGAACTGTCACTATATAGCATAATGTTTATTATATAGATACTATTACTATATACTATATATATATATATATATATATATATATATATATATATATATATATATATATATATATATAGTTATATATTTAGTTATATAAATGTATATAAGCTATATAAATTTCAATTTTTTTATTATTATATACAAAAGGTATGCAATCTAATCTTAGCATGTTGTATTTTGCTACAAAATGTATTAAAGTATATTGCTCTCTCTATCTTTCTCTCCCTCACACACACACTTCATCTTTCTCACTTTATAGGTGCTTGTGTGTGCTGAGCCCACCTCCAATTTAATTTACTCCAATTCAATTACTCTAATTTATTTTTTTCTCTTTCTCTTTATCCACCCGTGATAACTTCAGTCACACACAAGCTTTTCCCCCCACATTCAGACTTTTAATTGCAACCCATAAATATTGGAAACAAAATATTGAAATCCACACAATGAATGTGATGAGAGCTTATCGATTGGAGTCGTTCGTCTTAGTTGTTGGGTTCATTTAGAAGATTACTGAGCCAAGAATTGCACAGTTTTTGCCTTGAGGAGCACAGAGTTAGAAATGTATTTTTACAAACGTCATGCATCAAATCAGCACCAGATTAATCAAGTAAAAATGATGTCAAAGCGAAGAGACACACAGTGTCCTGTGGATGAAAGATGCAAGTTTATCTCTGTATGGTTAAAGAGGCGCTGCAAGATGGAAACCTTGCTGAAAAGTACATTTTAATTACATTTGAATACTATTACTGAGCTCAAGATTATGCATAATCTATACATCCTCTGTATTTTTTTTCTAAGTTTTCTTATCTTAAAGTGTCTTGAAGAACCTCCCACACGTTTTCTCATTCCTGGGCAAGTTATTTGTCAAGGATGCTCATATTTGTTTTTACTGAGATCGCTTGTTCACCTGTTCTTCTCATCTGCACTGGCCTCATTCTGTCCCTTGTGACGTCCAAATTGTTCTGAAAGGCATTTACGCGTTGACGTCGACAGACAGATAGTTGTCCATTTCATAAGACATATTTTACATTTATTGGAAAAAGCAACAACAAAGGCAATTCAACACAACGTATTATTGAAAAAGCACATTTGTTATCAAAAGCAATTTATGCACACTAACGTGTTCTCATTCCCGAAAAAATTACTTCAGCCTTCAGAGTAATACCCATAAAGCAGAACTGTCTTCAAAGAGAAGACAAGCACAAGGCAGCACTTTAGGACAAACTTGCTGAAGGATTCCAGATTTAAAATTCATGAATTGGAATGAGCTGATTTTGTATTATTATTATTATTATTATTATTATTATTATTATTCACCTCAGCTGTAGTCCAAGTACTACATTGACAGAGCAGATGGTTCTAACGTCTAGTGATCACAGCCATAATATATACAGTGGAGTCCAAAAATCTGATGCTGCATCTAGGATTTTAATGCATTTATTTTCAATTATTTCAAACTTTAATCTGAAAATAAAAGTAAAATAAATATTTAACATTTGACCATGGCATTCAGATTTCATTGCTTGCATTGAACTCAATGAAACAAATTCATTCTTTTTTTATTTCGACTGTTCACTCAAACTGTTATTTTTATGTTTATTTTATCGGGCCACACAATGCTCTGAATAGGCCTACTTGACTCTAATTGGTCAGGTGCAGCAGCCTGATATTTCCAAAGACTATCTAAAAGCCTACTTAAAGGTGCTGTATGTATGATTGACACCGAGTGGTTGAACTAGGTATTGCAGTCCAAATTCAAAATATTGGACAAGTTTTTTCTTTTTTCACCTGGAGCCGCCTCAGACTTGATGCACACACAGGTTGCCAGATTGACTACACAAACAGGAAAGAGAGCACTTGACGATGAATAAAATGAAATACACTGTTTTCAGCCAACTGGCAACCCGAGGTGCCGAAACACATTTGGGTAAGCGGTCAGTGGATGAGTTTCACAAACCAAAACAGAGACCGACATTCAGGCCCGGAACAGACATTTTCAAAGGAGAATAGCTGACTGTAGCATTGTTTTTCAGATCGACAAGTATGTTAACTTAGCATGTTTCTAAAACATCTGCAAACATATTATGGTATTTTTATGCTTTAGTAGAGTTAAAAAACTTACAGAACCTTTAAAGGGACTTTGATGTTTCCCATAGCAAGGCTGTGTCTCATTCCACTCATCAGAGCAAATAAAATCGGCACTCAGGCTCTTGTTTTATACAAACACAACTGTCGCCATCTTGCATCCCAGTTATTGATTGTAGTGAAAATGACATCAGAGCAGTATTAATGTCAATATTATTTCATTATTTCAACATTCCTCATTCCTCAACATTCGTTGCTAGTCCGATTGCTTTGTACTTTTTATAGTGGACAATTTTGTTTAAGCATAAGTTTGTAAATTCCATATTAATATGCCATGTTTATTTAGCGTGTGGATTAAATAAACAAGCAAGATAATGTACAGTCAGTCTGTCAGTTATTCTCGCAAAGAATACGAGACTGTGCCTTGTTTTAAAACACGTGCACATTTTTGTTTGGACCCCACTGCATTTTAACGAAAAGTCAAAATTGCTTTTCTTCTTTCAGCTTCTGGCAAGCTTCAAACACGAGCGAATGCATTTCCATCATTCCAAATCAACAGATAAAACTGGACTTGTTATTTTATCCATAGTTTGATAATATATAAATAAGCAGCTATGTATACTGTGTCTTTTAAAATGACTTCAGCAGAAAGTAGAAAAACGAGCTTCCAGCAATCTGTTGGCTGGCTCCCGTCTTCAAAAGCGCTGTTAAAGTAGTTTTGACAAATCCCCGGGTAAATCCCCTTCTGCCCTTCACATGTCATCAGCGTGAGGACTCCGCCGCGAGCCGCGTCCCGGATTCAAGGTCACTGTCGCTACATGCCCAGTGATGGGGTCTCCATGGTGATGGTCGTCACGCTGGTCTAAACTGTGGTTGTGAGATTCAGAATCGTAATTGATGGATTCTTGTCTCCTGTGAAGTTTTCCCAGCAGTGACGCTATCTCCACCATACGTTTATCTTTAGAGAAGCGCGGGAACATTTTGGAGTCCTCAGACACGGAGAACGGATGCTCCAGGGCGCGCAGCACACGGGAAGACTGAAGGTTGTGCAGTGACCGTGACTGAACTGAAAGGGGTTAAAAAAAAATGTTAGAAAGTTATTCAAACTCCTCCTTTTAAAAAGTGTATATGTTCTTAAAAACAATAACGCCACTTAATATTTGTTAATTTGCACATGAAAATTGTATTTTTATTTAATATTTATTTAGAATAAATGTAGGCCTACACTCTCATTAGTTTAAGTAATTAATCTTGTAACAATTAACAACAGTGTCTACACATAAATCACAAGAGAATTCTTTCATTGTTCCCCTCGAATGTCGTTGGTGAAAATTCCACCACAGCGTCATCTCCGACACATCACCATATCACGCTGTAAGTAATTATGTTCTGTAACGTAAATTAATTTGTAAACTTTTAGGTAAATAAAATGGCCGACTCCTTTTGTCTTGCTAAGGCTCATTTCTGAACTTGCCGTTTGTATAATAAATACGGGAAAAAACTTTTTGTTTTCACACTTTTGCATCATTGGACACACACTGGAAATGATGTTCACAAATGACAGGCCTATTTATCTTAATTTCTCTTTAGTTTAATTTTATTTATTTTTTTAAGTGAACGCTCGAAATACACTAACACTTTAATAAGCTTTAATACATTAACTAACATGAAATAATGGAAACTTAATGTAAAGTTTTACAATTATTTGTAACCCCTTAATTGTCATCCTATTGTTTTTTTTAAATAGGCATGAAAGTGAACTATCCAAACTTATATTGTTAATTTATGAACACTTCGGAATACAGACCGAAGGTTGATCAAAAGTGGATTTTTTTTAATCTAATTTTTTTAGGTAAAATTAGATTTCCTCCAGTCATTGTTTAAAAAAAAACTTACAAACTTAATAGCTAGTGTTAGTGAAGTGGTCAGAGAAATCTTTCTGCCTCCACATAAGCTCCGCCCACAGGAAAAAAAAGTCACAAAAGGGTCTACCTTGGTAATCAAGTACACTAACTTTTAGGTGAAAAAATTGAAACAAACATTTTACAAAATAAATATTAAATAGTTAATTGATATCTCACTATTTATTAAGATGATAATATTTTTCTGTGGAATAATTCATATTTTTATGACGGATTTTAATAGTTTGAATATTGGACAAGGCATACATAAAATCTGCACATGAAGGGCATTTGAAAATTAGCAAATGTAATTTGCAACTGCTTGACTGAATGATGTAACCTTTATAGACAAAAAAAGATATACATCTGTTTTTAATAAAACTTTGCCACAAAAGTGCTATAATTTTAAGAAACACCCATAACGCAAAGATATTTAGACACTTTTTACCCTATACGTATTGTCAATCCCTCATAATCAAACTTATGAACTTGGTTTTGACTAGCTACAGTACAGGAAGTACAGGTGATTTTCAATAAATTAGAATGTCGTGGAAAAGTTCATTTATTTCAGTAATTCAACTCAAATTGTGAAGCTCGTATATTAAATTCTGTGCACACAGACTGAAGTAGTTTAAGTCTTTGGTTCTTTTAATTGTGATGATTTTGTCTCACATTTAACAAAAACCCACCAAGTCACAATCTCAACAAATAAGAATACTTCATAAAACCAATAAAAAATAAATTTATAAAATTGTTGGTCTTCTGGAAAGTGTTCATTTACTGTACATGTACTCAATACTTGGTAGGGGCTCCTTTTGCTTTAATTACTGCCTCAATTCAGCGTGGCATGGAGGTGATCAGTTTGTGGCACTGCTGAGGTGGTCTGGAAGCACAGGTTTCTCTGACAGTGGTCTTCAGCTCAGTCTGCATTGTTTGGTCTCTTCTTATTATTTTCCTCTTGATAATACCCCACAGATTCTCTAAGGGGTTCAGGTCTGGTGAGTTTGCTGGCCAGTCAAGCACACCGTGGTCATTTAACCAAGTTTTGGTGTGGGAAGGTGCCAAATCCTGCTGGAAAATGAAATCAGCATCTTCAGAAAGCTGGGCAGCAGAAGGAAGCATGAAGTGCTCCAAGATTTCTTGGTAAACGGGTGCAGTGACTTTGGTTTCCAAAAAACATAATGGACCAACACCAACAGATGACATTGCACCCCAAATCATCACAGACTGTGGAATCTTAACGATGGACTTCAGGCAACTAGGGCTATGAGTAAGACGCCTCTGACGTTGTCTGTGGTTCAACAAAATCCTCAACACATCTGTGTGTGGTGGCTCTTCATGCCTTGACCCCAGCCTCAGTCCATTCCTTGTGAAGTTCACTCAAATTCTTGAATCCAGTTTACATGACAATCCTCATAATGCTGTGGTTCTCTTGGTTGGTTGTGCATCTTTTTCTTCCACACTTTTTCCTTCCACTCAACTTTTTGTTAACATGCTTGGATACAGCACTCTGTGAACAGTCATCTTTTTTGTCAATGAATGTTTGTGGTTTACCCTCCTTGTGAAGGTTGTCAATGATTGTCTTCTGGACAACTGTCAGATCTGTCTTCCCCATGATTGAGTAGCCTAGTGAACTAATCTGAGAGACCATTTTGAAGGCTCAGGAAACCTTTACAGGTGTTTTGAGTTGACATGTCCCCATATTCTAATTTGTTGAGATTGTGAATGGATGGGTTTTTGTTAAATGTGAGCCAAAATCATCACAATTGAAAGAACCAAAGACTTAAACTACTTCAGTTTATATGCATTTAATTGATTTAATACACAAGTTTCACAATTTGAGTTGCATTACTGAAATAAATGAACTTTTCCACGACATTCTAATTTATTGAGATACACCTGTAGAAAGGGAATTGCAAGTTATTTTTCATCTATGTAGGAAATAAACATACAAGTCACTCTGTGACACATTTTTCCCTGTTCTTTTTTTCCTGAACTTCGACCATCCACTTCAAAAGAGCTGCAGTGCTCAACAGGATGCTAATCGAACAAGACTGTGACCAAGTGCACCAAACTTTAACCATGACCTACGCTTAGCCTGTAGAATAAGAATTGATTGCCTTCAGAAACACTGACAGCCGTTTGATGAGGACAAATTACAGCTTTTCTTCCACGCCGTTGATTCAGCGTGTGAGAAACATGACTAAGCTGTTTGCCATTCTTCTTGCCATTCAACTCTCTCAGTACTTCCAATAACTGTCTCAAGGTTTCAGTCCAAGCCTAATGGCTTGTCGACCAAATGATGCATTTCACTGATTGAAAAACCCTTCGTTCTTCAAGCATGACATTTTCCTCTCGAGTTAGCACTAGAGGATATAAAGTAGTTGTAATGGGGTTTTCCCCTCAAGGGCTGAATGGAGGAGATGTTTTGGACAGAAAACTCACCTCTCAATGGACTGAAGTCTCCATGTTGGCTGACCTTGGTATCTGTGAAGGGCTTCAGATTGGGCAGCAGAATCAAGGTGAAAGACAGAAGCAGCACCTGAGGGACAGAGGCAGATGGAAAGCTTGAGTGTACCAACACAGAAGGCCATTTTGTGAAGCATTACTTTGATGTAGCATGTATTTATGAGGTATGTTCTCAAGTAGCTATAGATCGGAGTTTCTTTTTATGTGATTATTTAGTTCCAAAGCCTCCTTCATGTTGAGGAACACTGATGATTGCTTTAAAGGAGAGTTCACCCAAAAATTTACATTAAGTAATTAATTACTTACTCTCATGTCATTTCAAACCCGTAAGACTGTTGTTCATCTTTGGAACACAAATTAAGATATTTTTGATGAAATCTAAGATCTTTCTGACCCTAAAACAATTATGGTTAACCCACTGATGTTGTATGGACTACTTTAACAATGTCCTTATTATCTTTTTGGGCTTTGAACATGTCAGTTGCATTGCTGTCTATGCAGGGTCAAAAAGCTATAATATTTCAATATTTGTTCAGAAGATAAACAAAGGTCTAATGGGTTTGGAATGACATGAGTGTGAGTAAGTAATGACAGAATTTTAATTTTTGAGTGAACTATCCCTTTAAGAGCACGTCAGTCAAAGTTTTGACTAATCATAAAACACAATGAAATTTACTTTAGTGTGAGTCTTTTCTTATTTTATTTTACATTTAATCAACTGAAGTCAACCAGAAATGGCATTTTCAATTAATATTACTTAAAATAAAAGCTTATCTTCAGTGTCCAATAATCCTCCAGAAATGGTGCTCAAGAAGCATTTCTTTTTATTAGTGTCATAATGAAAACAATGCTCCTTAGTTTTTTGTCTGTGTGTGTGTGTGTGTGTGTGAATTTTTCTTTTTTTCAGGATACTTTGATGAACATAAAATAAAATAATAATAATAATAATAATAATAATAATTTTAAAATAAATCAAATTAAATAATTTGGAATCTGAAAGATCTCAGTCTGATTTCGAGAGGCTTGAAATTATTTGAGATCATTTCATTCTTGTGACAGGATAAAATAATATTAAGAAATAGAAATATAGACATGATGGTAAGCAAAAACAAATCTGGGAAACACGTAAAGGGATCATCGAATGCTAAATTCAATTTACAAGTTGTCATAACATGAATGTGTGTTGGAAGTGTGTGTACTCATCCATCCTATAATGATGAAAATCTCATTAGCATTTAAAGCAACATGGACTAAAAAGCAGCTTGCTAAAAACAGAGCTGATTTTGACAGGAAATAAAGGGTTTTTTTTACATTACCATTGAGATATTTCTACCAAAATATATTATAGACTTTTCATTAAGACCCTTAAGAATAATATCAACTCAGAAAATATTGGCATCCCATGAGCCCTTTAAGTATAGGGACCAATTCTCATTAGTAGTAGCATGCATATTACTAGCATATTGGCTGTTTATTAGTGCTTGTAAAACACATATTGTCCATGACCATATTCTACATCTTTAATCCTACCCAACACTTAGACTTATCCATTTAACTACTAATAAGCAGTAATTAGGAGTTTATTTAGACAAAAGTTAATAGTTTTATTTATAGTGAGAACTATACCTTAAAAAAAAACTGTGACCCAAATCTGCATGTAGTTTTATTGTTATTCATTTTATTGAAATTTTAAAAAGTAATCTCGTTTCATCTTTCTTTCCTTACAGTGTAAAGTTTGTATTCGATTTGCATCTTTCTAGGGGATATTTTTCTTGGCACTGAATTCGGTTTGCTTACGGTGGGATGTGGGTTGAGGCATTTTCTGTAAAATTGCTTTGAAACAGTATTCATGAATCTGTAAATAAATGATTCAAATTGCAAATGCTTCTCTTCAGGTTTATACATCTAAAAGCATAGATAATATTTTCCAGACCATCTTTCAATAATTAATTGTAATACAGCATCGTATTTCTCTAACACAACATAAATGTGTCTCTATATCACTTATTCCCTTTTTTTATGTGCTAATATTTCTTCTTTTAACACTTACCAGAATGCAGGTCCCAGTCTGGGCCGTTTTGTTGGATCCATTCATGACCATCGCCTGCAGCCGACGCAGCTGTTCCATCAGGGAGCTGAAATGGACAGAGTGGGGTAAAAGTTTGATTCCAGGAGCCTGTAATGAGTGTGAATATTACCAAATAAATGATTCCCTCACATGTTGCATTTCTCCAGCTGGAAGACTTTCCTCTGCAGCTCCTGGCTGTGTGCGCTGCATGCCGCCATCCTACGAAAACAGATTCCCATAAGAACCATGTAAATGAAAACAGGTTGCAATCAAATCCACACTCGAGTTAATTCTCAGACACAGCAGTGAACTTCCACCTGGTATTTTGCCAGGAGGTTTGTGTTCAGTAGCTGCAAATTTCATCAACGCGGATTATGATTTTTACTCTGTGAATCAACGCACGTAGCTTTGCTCCATTTGTTCGAGCACAACAGTTGATACCTGCTCTCCAGGCCATCGACGTATTCTTTCTTCTTCTTCCTGCTCTCTTGGGCCGACTGCTTGTTGCGGATCTTTCGGCGGATTTTCTTCAGAATCCTTTCCTCGTACTTGATCATGGGAGGGAAGCAGAAACATTGAGCTACAAAGACTGCGCTCTACTTTTACGGTGTAGTTGCCAACTGACGGTACCTTGGTAAGCGGGAACTGATTTGGCAGAGTCAGTCCTTCCTTGGCAAGTAATCGTTTCTCATCCTCTGTGAGAATCAGCTCCCGGTAGGACTGCTGGGACACCTTTGTGGCCTGGAATATCAAATGGGCATGCAGGTAACAAATCCAATCAACGTCTCTGTGTGGCTGGATGGTCAGAAACCTATCGAGTTCACCTTTTATCTGCAGTCAAGTTCGCCTTTTCCCTATTCTGCCTTGTGTGTTTTACCTAGCTTCATGCCTGAGTGGAGACTCACGGGCTCTGGTGTGCCAGATAGCAGCAGGTCCTTGATAGTTCGAGGGAATCCAGTGTTCGGTTGAGCCTGTGGTGTTTCAGATGCACGCTGCATCCCTCCGGCCCTGTCTGGGAAGAAGCCAGTCTCCCAGCCATCTGCAGCAACAGATAATACTATTTATCTTTCTTTGTTTGCGTGTGTAGAGATTCACAAAGCTCAGGAATGGGGGCTTATCTTCTGAAAGTGTAGCAAAACCCGGGCACAATGCAGTGAATCAATAAGTAGGAGGCTAATCATCTGTGTTTACAAAGTCTCGAGTCACATGGAAGGTTCACAAATACTTGATACTCACTGAAATTAAAAGGAAAGTTGGTGTCGAGATTGTGTTGGGCCTGGGATACGACAATGCGAGGATTCAAAAGAGGGCTTGCGGTTGGCGGCGGACTCTCGATGTGATCCGAATGAGGATCTTCGCTGGTTCCGCTGTCGCTAGGAGAGGGCGACCAAACTGGAGATCCAGAAACAGAGTCGTACCCATCTAAAAGTGCGCTGAAGAAGTCCTCGTTACCCTGAGTGGGCATCCTCATCTGGCAATTGAGAATACAGGATGGTGAATGATGAGATATTGAATCATTTCTTTTGCGGAACACACAATAAGAATTTCAAAGAACTGTTTTCGTCAAAAACATTCTACAGAATATCTTCTTTTGTGTTCTGCACGAGGAATAAACGAGGAAATGACATTAGGGTAAGCGAATTATCAGTTTCATTTTGGGAAGAATTCAAATTTCCCTTTTATGTTAAACTTGGAAGACCTGAAAAACTTGGAAGAAGCCAGACTTACATGAGGGGCTTGGACTGGCCAAAGCTGATCGATTTGTGGTCCCATAGTCTCATGCCGTAAGATGCCGTCATTCTTATCAAAGAGCAAATCGAGTAATTCTAACCCTTCACCAACCTGAGACAGTGAATATAATTGTTGTATGTATCATTTGCTGCCAGTGGGATTCAATGGAAAAGACAGAAAATGGACCAAAGCACCAAAACAGTTGAAAGCAAGCAAATGTTGAAGACATAAAAGATAACTTTTCTATTTTTCTGAACTTTGCTCTGTATGAGATATTACACGGGCAGGCTAGATAACATAGGCTACATTTAATGCTAATTTTTCATGCAAAACCAGTTCAAATTCAAAGCATTATGACTTGCCTGGTCTGAATAGTGCTCCATTACTGTTACCCAGGGCTAACGCAGTCTATATCCTTGAAAAAAATGCCAAAAAATGGGACTTAACCAAAATATCTGTTAATCCTCACTCTATCTTTGTCATTCTGCTCGCCCAGGACAAAGTTCGAACTCCAACGCAACAATCAGGCCATCATCCTCTTCATTTGATTGGCTGCTCTTTGTTGAGATGTGGGAACACCCTGGAGAAATAGTAAAGTTTGTATTTCAGCCAGACATACAGCAATTCTGTGTTAGACATTATCAAGTAATAGCAATCATATTATCTGTTCGAGTCAGACCAGTTAAACTGCATCAACAGGGGCAAACTCCCCCCACCCCCCCCCCCCTCCCCCCCCCCCCCCCATAGTACCACACTTCCCTTCCCTTCCCTGGAAAAATCATTCTTTGGAATTATTTATATGTTTCAGTGCGCTTGCAGGTAAGGGTTTCAGGCATTTGTTGTGAATGGGGGAAACACCTGATGCAGAACCAGTTCAAAGGTCACGTTTTCCCTTCTCTCTGAGGTAATTTGACCTTTCACACAGTTTTGATAGTCAACAATATACAATATACATAATAAACAGTATATTTACTATAACTAGCTGTAGAAAGCAATTATTTTCAGTGCATTTTTTATTAATTGTTTTTGAATGATAAAGACCTGTTTTGAATCATACATATATACATATTACTATTATTATTAGTTTTACTGCATAATCACCTTTTTATTATTTTTAGCTGATTTCTAATCATTTTGATGATTATTAACTAATTCTATTATTAATTATACTGCTTCTCGGTCTTCACCAGACTATTATTCATTTTATTTTTGAACGGTTAATATCTGTTGCAATCTGAGCTGTTGTAGCCATCCATTTATATTATTATTTTTGCTCTTTTTAGTATGGAAATATTTTTTCTTTACTTTTAATTATTAGCAATTAAAATTTTATTTGATTAAATGATACTTTTATGACTTCACCAGATTATTATTATTTTTATTTTTTTTATATTTTAATATTGGCTACTGCTTGTCCGCCTTTTCCAGACTTGACTGTTTTATAATTCATAATTTAGATTTATTTATTTCTGAATGGTAATAATTCTGTTCTCATTTTCCTCTTGACGTCAGAGCTGCTTTGACTCACGCTGGAACAACTGTCATCTCATCAGGCACAGTGTGTCTTCTCATAAAACAAGTCTATCTCCATCTACTCTTATTTCATCATCTGCCGAACAAAACTTTGAAGCTGAACAGGCCCATCCAACTTTGAAAGCTATCCTGATTTACTAGGAATCATCTTTTGTGTAAGCTGTAGCTTTAAAAAATCATTTCTCATTCTCAGAGGAGATCTATTATGTATCAGACAGGCTTTGTTCAAATTTACCAGAGCCGTTTCTTTGCTTACTCTTCATTAGCAAGCACAGATTCAGACATCAATTAAGGCACAATGTCATTTGTATTCAGGGGAACTTTAAACACACATTAATGGCACCGTCAGGTTTACGTATGTCCACTGCGCTTACTCACCATCAAAGAAAGCAGCGTCACGCACACGGTTCAAAGCATCAGCCACTGTTTTACAAAGCACTCACGTACCTCTCCACAAGAGACATAATTAGATGGTGGAATTCCTACATGGAGTGTCAATTCCAGGGAAAGTTTGAAGGAAAACTGAAGGACGGACAGTTTTCCTGGATGTTTCCCCCTCTTCTTTAATACACCGATGTCTTAGTCATAAAAAGTATTGTTTAGGAAAAAATCAGTGGCAAACTAAGAGGCTTCGAATGTGACGCACAGATTTTTCCACACTGTTTCTATTAAATCCCCCTTGAATTAGGCAAGGCCACCAATGCTGCTTTACCACAAACAGAAAAGATTGGACACTTTTTACCCATTTTAAGCAATATTTTATAGGGATAGTTCTCCCCAAAAAATAAAATTAACATGATATACGCACTCACCCTCAAGCCATCCTAGGTGTATATGACTGTCTTTTCTCAGATAAATACAATCAGACTTATATTAATAAATGTCCTGGTTCTTTATAATGGCAGTAAATGGGTGTTGAGTTTTTGAAGTCCAATAAAATGCATCCATCCATTATAAAAAGTGCTCCACATAGCTTTTGAGGGTTAATAAAGGCCTTCTGAAGTGAATCGACACATTTTTGTGAGAGAGAAAAAAAATCAATCTCCGGTGAGAAGTTACGAATAAATACAATGTTTGTTCAAAGATAACAGGTCTTCAATACAATTCTCAAAACCTTAGCACCAAGAAATTATTAATTCATAGTTTATGGAACGTTATTTCTGAAACGTTTTAGTTGGATGTTCTTCTTACACTTTTTTTTTTAAATGTTACAACTTGTCTTAGAACATTTAGAAAACATTCAAAACTAACATTTCCATCATGTCTGCATAATGATTAAACAACATTTTATTTACTGTACTTTCCCCATGAGCAATCTGGACACGTACACGGACAGCGCGATGTGGACTACTTGTACTTACCGAAAGTTTACACTGATGGTCCACTCCACAACAAAATGATTGCACATCTGGCTGTTTTTATATTGTTTTATCGACGGATTGTACAGGTTGAAAACGCAACGGGCTTCTCACTGCCTGCGCATGTGCAATTGGTGCTTTTGAAGCCTACTGAAAAAAAAATGGAGGCACGCGGATGTCAGGAAAATGGAGAAACTAAATTTGAGCTGTCAAAGAGAATTTGTAGGAATGTCGGTTATGTGTTTTTTTTTTCACTGTAAATTATAAACTAAATTATTATTTTCTTTTTCACTTACAAAAACTACATTTAACAGGATTTTACTGTAAAATGAAATTAAACGAACTTGCGGGTTACAAATTGACATGGTTTTTACACTTTTTACCAATAAAATAAAAATCCTTTTGTACTTACCCAGTGTCACTGAAAAGTCCTAAGCATAAGCAGCCGTAACCAAAATCCCATGAGTGCGCCGACTGAAAAATATATATATATATTTTCAGCTCACTTCATTTATTGACTGATACTTTTTAGCCACTCAGACGGATTGAAGGCTCATGCGCCTGACCAAGTCGCTCTTTTCTGTCACTTTGATTTCACCCCAAGACAGACTGATGGTGTCCTATTGTGTCTCTGTCAAAAACCGTCTGTTCTCGGTTTGATTAAAATGGTTGTATTCAGTGAACTTGTGACCTTGACGTGGTTGCAGTCTCTTCTTCCTCCTACACCTCTCAACAACAGTGAACATTGTAGTCACATAGATGGTAAGAGCACAAATGCAATTGTATATTTTTTTTCTCTACTTCACATGCAGTCCACATGGGCTCTGTAACCATCTGGATGCTCCCGCCCTACTTGTTTTTCAGGGAACACATTCTGTCACCAACAAAGTGGATTGTGAGGAAAGGTGGTGGCCACATTTTGGAACAGCACCTTGGTTTTGCAGACGGCTATGAATATCTTTTCCCATTATGTTTCTGTTGCCTAAAGATTCTTTGTGGGGATAAACCCAGAGAATAAAACACAATGCACTGCAAAATGTCCTAAGACAAGAGAAATGATGAAGATGAACTGTTCCAGCATCAGATGACTGTATTTTAATTTGTTATACATGCAATGTTTAAATAAAGAATTTGATATTTTGTAATTATTCCGTCTGTTTTAATTGAATGCCAGTAGTGCATACAGTATGTAGGATAAAAATAAAAATGAATTCTATATAAAAATAAAATTATAAAATCAAATGAAATCTATATTAAAATAAATGGACTACAGTATTACACGGATGAATTACATTTTGTATAGTAATTTACGGTAAAATGGTACAGTTTGCTACTGTAAATCAAATACAGTTTAACACTGTAAATATTAATTACAGTAACTTACTGACAACAGTGTCATATATGTAATTGGTAGGTAGGTAGATAATGCTAAACTACTTATGCCAAATCTAAGCATCCTCAGTTGAAATGTATTAGTCCTAACACATAGTCTGGACTAAAAAAGACACGTCTTGCTGACATAAATGCAGATGTCAAATATCCGTACCCTTGTAGCCTACATGTGCTATCAGGGAAATGTCTGAAAACTTAAAGCATTTATTCGTGTTCAATTCAATACTTCAGTCCAACGAAAACACATAGGCTACAGTATCTCCACATCAGAATAGCCTAGGCTACTAATCACGTAGCCTGCATGATCTGTCAGATACATGATTTACATCCCATCACCTTTAAAAATAAGTTGATAGTGTGTGAATCAGAGTTTGCAAGGCTGTGGAGACATTGTAACGGAATCAGTGACGAGGCGCCACCTGCTGGTCGAATTCCCGCTTTATATGAAAGAAACTGTTTAAAAAGTTTAAATGATCCGTTTCTCATGTGCCTGTAATTTACTGAAATTAAATTATATATTTATCTCGTTGTATACCCTATTCCCAACATTTTCTCTCATCCTGGAAAATGCGGTAATGCTACGTCATCACGTACAATACGTACGGCGCGCGCTCAATATATATTCATGAGGGTTGCGTTCCCTCTCTCTCACCCTCGCCTGGGTCCCAATGAGTTCATCGTTAAACGAATCCAAAAACATCGGGGAAATGGTAAGGCGATATATGACGGCATTTACTTTATGCATTAATAATCTTCTAAAGTTTGATATTTTGTGACCATTTAAGTGCTTTGAGTTCAATTTGGTTTAGTGAAGATGCTGTAAAAAACACTTTTGAAACCCTGACCAACATATGAATTCAATTTTCTCTTTTTGTAAGAAATTGTATTACATTCTCTCTTAAGTCTGTACGCTTATATGTACAGTTACTGTTTAAATTTTAATTTTTTTTTAACAATTTTCTGAAATGGTGAACCGATGTCATCGATCCCTTTACTTCTGACCAGTTGTGCTCTCTGGGTGTGTTATCCTGGTTTCATCAAAGCCTATTGTCAGCTGAATTGGTTCCTAAAGGTCTGTTTCAGTGGTGTGTTAGCAAAACAGCTGGTGCTAAAGACTGCACATGAAGTTCTGCACAAGTTAATTAAACTTTAATATCTATTAAAATTCCTCTAGAATTTCATTTTACTTGCCCCCTCATGGGTGCTGCCATTTTGAGACCACATGAGCTATTAGCGTTCATTGTCGTTGAAATAAAATCCACATTTACTAAAATAACACCCACTGCTCAGAAATTCATTGTGTTGTTCATATTACACTTGTAGGAACAAAATATAGGCTAAACGTAGCTTTGCTCCTGCATAATTTTGAACTTCATGCTTCTAGATCGAGATCGATTGGTAGTCGTTATATAGTCCAAAACCATATAATAGGTGGTGATGCTAAAACGGCGGGGTTTTGGTAAAACTAGGTACACTGTTAAAAATGTTTTTTTTGTTTTTTTTTGATGCATTAGAATCATTTTAGGTTCCCTAAAGAACCTTTTAGTGAATTGCTCTTAGAACAATTTTTTTTAAAGATCTTTTTATCATAAGAACGTTTTGTGCAATGGAAAGGTTCCATGAGTGTTCTTCATGGAATGTTCTAGGTTCCATTTGTGTTCTTCATGGAATGTTATATTCCATTAAAGTGCCTTTTATTTTGAAGTGTAGGGTGCCATATGTCAGAGAACCAGATATGACTCTGTCTGAAATGTTGCATGATCTGTGGCTTATTAATGTGTGACAGAGACTGCTCAGACGGGCTATTGTTGGGAGAATGAAGTCTGTATTGATGATTGGCAAGATGTGCATTGCTGGAGCTGCAGCTGGACCCTGAAGAGCTTTACTAGACCTTCCAGCGCATTGTTTGAGAACGTCAACGTGATCATCTATACCCCTTGGTAAGGATGAGAATGGACCTATGGGCTTCATTATGGTGAGTGCCTCATGGCTTGCTCATGGGACCTTTACAGTTTTCAAAGAACTCTGCTGTTATTAGGTAAATTTTTTAATTGATTGTCTTAAAATGTATTTTAGGTACACGGTCTACTTAATATCCTGCTCCTAGACCAATGCAGTCATTGGTACTGTTGACTATGGATCTGGACTGCATGAACTTTTTTACTTTGAAGCAGTTGGTGGAGATGTATGTAATGAAGTTTGCTGCCAAAGGTGAAGCCCAGCTGGAACCAGCTGGGCGGTGCAAGAAGTTGGAGGACATGATGAAGCTTTGGGGAGACCGGTGAGATGGGGAAAAGCCAACAGAACAACCCAGCTGAATATAATGTTTCTTTCTGTAACATGTGACCATTTCTTGCAGGTAATCTGACCCTTCTGCCACTTCACCAGATGGCTAAATAATTCCCAGGACTTTAGCCCAATTGATCCTGGACCCTATCTTTAATGTCAGTATTCTTGCTCTGAGTGGTAACGTATAGTTGTTATCCAAGCCATTAATGATGATTTTAAAATTCTTCACTTTGACCTGATTGTCTTGATGAAAATTGTTTGTCTGATATGGCTGTTGTCAACAACTTGGGTTCATTTGCTTTGTGCATATGGATATTTTATGGAGCTGTTACTTTTCCCATTATATAGATATTTGATGCCATCATGAACTTCATTGGCAGATCCTGCCTGGAGACCCCATGGAAGCCAATTCCAAGCCTGCCCAGATGGTGGCTGACACACAAAAGCGCAAGGGACTCGAAGGCATTCTAGCTTTAGACAACTACTTGGACAAATTGTAGATTTACACTAGAGGCATGACCATAGTTTTTAGGTGGTCTTGTTGTCTGCATTACAGACCAACAGGCAAATGGTGGCTTTTCTCACCTCCTAGTGGGATTTATAAATTTAGTCAAATGAGTTGCACAATTTATGTACTGTGGTATGTGGATATTCTGTGCTTGCTGTGATATCATTAAAAGATAATAACAGTCTACCTCAATGTAAAATATTTCTGGAAGACTGGTGTTTTTGTAAGCCTGAAATACAAGTCTTAATCAGCAATGCAATGTCTCTGCTTGTCTTTTTATTATTATTATTGGTTTGGATATGCTAATATGCGCAGACAGGCAGGTATAGTGTGTGCATCTGTACCTTTAAGGTTTTATTAAAAGTTTTGGTTTCAATTTCTGAGGAATTGTCTTAAATTCTGGATTTTGGTTTGGAAAAAATGAATTTTACATCAAAATGAGGGATTCATGTATGGTCTTTTCAATGTATATGGTAGTTGTACCCATCCTAGGTTTTTATTATTTGTGCCATGGTAAATATGCCACATATTCTGACTAATGTCCATTAGCCAAAGTTAATTTTCAACTTTAATATTAAACCTACAATATTAACAGTATTAAACTTCACTATTTCTGTTCTATATACATTTGTGTTTGAAATAAGAATCTAGTTTAAAAGCAATCTGACTTGATTCGGATTCATGTGACTCTAGGAAAACAAGCTTGGGGTGCAGACTTTAATTGAACACCGAAACAAGACATGGACATATTTACAGTGCTTACAAGGTAAGCATTGGTACATTCATGAAGCCATTTCCTGTTCATCTTCCTTCTATCAACATCTCAGTAAATGAATATTCATAATTGGTAACAAATGTATTCAGTATTTCACAGCAGTCAATACTTTAGAGCTTTTATACATCGTGGCTTTGTGAATCTAAGTGCTCTTGTGGTTTATCACTATAAGAAGGGCAACTATGATAAAACAACACTTTATAAACATCTACTGTTCACATTGCCGTGGAAGAAATGGCGTTTCACCTCTAGCAAGGGGTGCAGGCCACTCAAAATGGGTACATAACAGTCCATTATACAATGAATTGATGTCTTAATTGAGATGTAGTGTACTTTCCCCAAACTTGCTGTTGCACCTGGGGGCTTAAGTGCATCAGTGCGATCTGAAGGACTGTAATAAACAATCAAGGGTCAAAGATGGGACCAAAAAAAAAAAACACCAGTTGTTGTCAACATTCAAATAAATGTACAAATGGAAGAGAGTTACCCTCTAGAGTTGAACTGTACCTGTAGTAGTTCATTGCAATTAAAGTTCACCTCTTTGTTCATTAATTAGCAAAGACACTGGCTGCTCATAACATCAAGGTGGTACTACGAGGTGCTACTTGGGTAGAAACAGAATCTGTACCCTAAGTACACTTTTAAAGGACTGAATTCTCATGCTTCAAATCTTAGAAACAAAAGCCGTTAGAAATGAGAGATCAGTATTTGGTCACCGGTCTGCATGGAGACCGGTGAATTGGCCACAAAATGCAATGCGAAACTCCTCAACTGTGAGACGATTCAGCTTGGTCATTATGTGTAGAAGATGACCTCTGGGATTTGTCCATCCTCTACAGAAGTGCCATTGTTATTGCCTGCAGCGTAGCAGAATGTAAAGCAGGTCTTGGTACCAGTAGCAGGGGCTTCATGGGTGACTTTACGCATCCCTTTGGTCCCATAATGAGAGTCTGGCCCCTGCAAATGCATCAATCCATTAAAGGTTAATTGATAATTCATTAAATAATGTATTCAATTATATAGATATTGTTTTACATGATTATTCGTCGGTAACAAAGGGATATCAAGGGAACTACATGTGCAGTCAAAAAAAGGTCCATTGTCCAATAGCGTAGTGATGTTTGAAACACATCCCACGCAGAAGTCAATTTTAAAACCATTAATTCACTTGAACCCAATGCAAAATCTGCATGGGAAAATCTTTCGCTCTCGTGCAAAATTCCAGATCCCATGGATTCCTAATAATTAATAGCCAGTAGACTTTAGTTAACAAAGTATTAGCTTTGCAAGCATTAATGCAACTGTAGATGCAAGGAACCAAGATTTGGTACTTGTCATTGCTTGTAGGTGGCAAGTGGCATTTACAATAACCATTTTGGCATATGAATGGACTAATACACAAATTTGGGTCTGTTTTACCTTGAGGGTGGCGCAGGCAATGTAGTTGACACTGGGAAGAATTTCCACAGGCTCCTTGAACATGACTCGGAAAGTACTGGCCGTTCCATCGCAGCTAAAGCCTGTATCATTCTGACCGAGAACTGTATTGCTGTCTGTATGTATGATCTACATTAGAAGAAAATGTGCAGTTTTACCACTCACATACTGACACATTTTAATATTTCCGAGATCATCTTCAAGCACAGAAATACAAGGACTACTCTAGTCCTTATTGCAATTGGATGTAGCCAAGAATCGCCCACTTAGACAGAAAGAGCATCTGTCAGACATGCATTGACCATCAGTGAACGCACTGCAGGCAGATCATGCTTGAAATTTGAATTTCTTACCTGGATGTTGACCTGATAGTCAGTTGGACCATGTATGGACCCATAGAGCCCAAATCCCACCACAAATATTCTGCGGTTCACAGAAAACCTGTGAGGAATTTGAATGCAAACATTACTCGACAACAGTTTTTAACGTTCCACCTAAATCAGGTAGCTACATAAAACGACTAGAATGTTCCCCTTCGATATCTCAGCCCTTTTTCAATCAATGGGTTTTAAAAACACACATACATACCGTATGCGGTCACTGGTTCCGCTGTAGCCCCAGCGACTCTCCACCTGACTGAAACGTGTGATACTGCACTCTTTCCCCCGGAGGCAGCAGCGAGGCCGGTCAATAAACTCCACGTGTGGTTTTGGATTGACGGTAAAATGCAGAAACAGACTGACCACCTCGCGGTCTGTGAGTATTCCAGACTGAGCCGGACCTATCGCACACATACACAAGGTTTAGCTCTATGGCTAATGCCACTCAGGAAGCTAGAGCACCTATCGCTAAGGTCAAGTGAAATATGACAGATCCACTTTTCTGAAAAAGCATTCAGGAAATCACCTGCCGCAAACTCTTCAATAGTCATAAGCGGGAACCGAATAAGGGACAGTGCTTTTCCCAACACTCTGCGCTTGTTCTCTGGTGTTGGCTGTAACTGTTGCCTCTGGGCCTCAGCTTCCGCCCAACGAACCGCAGCCCCGAAGAGACGCACTTCCCGTAGACCCAGCGTGTCTCTCTCCAGGACTGCCACAAGGGTGTCTGCACGGGAGGAAACATAAGACAGTTTATTGCTGACTTACTCTTCTGATTGTATTTTGCTGTGATATTTGATACTTAAGAGCAGTACCGAGGTCGACATCCGTGAAGCCCTCGGCGGCTAGCGCATCAGCGGTGTTCTTGTCGATATTTTCTAAACAGAGACTAGCCAGCTGGGGCTCGTCAAAAAGCCGTGCCTAAAAGCAAAAGGAACCATGTTTTCATACAATCTATAATACACAACACAAAAAAACAAAACATAACAGACAACACTCAATAAGCCCGAGGCGCTGTTTGCTAGGATTTGAAAGGGAGCTGTCAAACATGGGGACTCAAGAGGACTGGGGGACAAACTCGTCCAATATGTCAGTTCCTATTGCCACCATCAAACCGGACTCAAATCCCGGTGATTACCTGGGTAAGCAACATGAACGCATTGTCAGCGCGTAGGTTTTTCTTTAAGAATTCGACGCAGTGGGCTTCGAGCGCAGGTACTGCGTACTTTTTGGCTGAGTAAAGCGTGGTCATAACGGTCTCCGGTCCAATTTGCACTTCATCGGAGTATAAAAATCTGTAATTGGAAAAAGAAAAACTATTATACACTTACAGATTGACAGAAAGACATAAAGAAGACGATAGAGAGACAAGAAGTTATGTTTTGAGATGGACAATTTAGCAGATAGATAGATAGTCTTAAGAAAACAGACTGTCAAACTTTACTCAGTACCTGTTTTATTGTTGGTTTGAGTCTAGTTATTACTTCTGTCCACAATGTCCAGTATATTTTAAGGTTCTGGTTCATGGTAACGGTTTATTTCCGCCAAAATATCGTCGCTCTAGCCACCACAAGCATTTAAAAACTAACAAAGAATCTAAAAGCTTACTTACTAACTGTTGTAGCCTATTAGTAGGAACAAAAACAGTATTATATCGGCGGAAACACGTTAATATACCATGGTACATGTTTGCAATGGTTGTGCTGACTGCAGTTACATGGCAGAGGACATCTGAAGGACGTTATGACAGCAAGGGTCAACCCAAAGAAGAGCAGGACAGAGCATCCAGCATGCAGTGAAGCCCATTCTTACTTGAGAAGGGCTAGAAATGCAGCCGGTTCCACATCTGGCAGCTCAATTTCGGTCGACGTTGTAGCCATGCCACCGTTGAACATGGCATCAAACACGGCACTTCCCACCGCGAGAGCAAATCTGCGAAGAGCAACGGGACCGCGCTGTAAATACGGCCATTTGAGGATTAAATATGGATTTATCCTCACCGAAACAAGTGCTATAGCTTATATTCATCTAGCGGAAGAAGTTACCATACGCTTTGTTTATAGCAATATAAATAATGATTCAAAAACGACTCCAGTCAAACATAGAAACAGACCGCTCTTCATCCCTACCTGTGCGCTGGAATGCGCTGCACTCCCATCCCCTTCCCAACCAAAAAATGGACGTCACTTAGCACTTCGTTGTTAAACAAAAATGCAAACCTTTCTTTCACTGTACTTTTTGTCGCTTGCCAGTTGTAGACCGGCTCTCGATAAACCAAAACTGAAGCCGGGCTGCTGGGAAGCGAGGCGACGGCGGCGGACGCGTCGGAGGACGCGGAGGAAGACGAAGAGGAGGTTGAAGATGATGATGGAGTCGCCGTCATGTTTGACGCAGCGCCCGAAGTCGCTCCGCTTGGACAGACCGACTGCCGCGGAGGGTTGTGCGCGCTCGGCGTGCTCCTCACCGCGGGCTCGGCGCCTCCTCCGCCGTTCTCTGGGCCTGTCCGGGGGTTCGCGTTCCCCGCGCCCCGGTTCATTCCCCCGGCAGCGACCACGACTCCCCCGTTGCTGGCGGGTGACGAATGGGCGCTGTTGCTCGGCGGTGCATTGCCAAGAGGCCCCGAATTAGACAAGTTTAGGCATGAGGATCGGCTGTTGCTTTCCCCCGCAGCCATCTTGGATGGTGAACACTCCAGGCTCTGCGTGAATAAACAAACACAACAGCGCATAACCAGAAATACTGGCCGAATGACTGCCTTGCCACGAGAGACTCGAGCATCACCGAGCCCCCTTTTAATTAACCTGGCCTTCCTGCCTGCAATTCATTCTAGTTTTCATGTTTAGGATGTGAGAGTTTTATTCTTTAGCCAGCACATTGTTGGAGAGGAGGCAGATGTGCGTGGAAATGTTTTCATTCTGGAGAGTATGGCGTAAAAAATAAGAGAGCAGCTTTTCCACACATGGCATTAAAATTACAAATGTTTAAAATAAGTTGAACCATATGAGAAGTGTAATTGTTAACAGTTATGTTAAAGTGCTGTTTTACAGGCGGTTGGTTGGTTTTTGCTTTATATTTACTTTTTTTTAAAAATTTAATATTAAAAACTATCTTTTATTCATTCAATTAACTTTGAGGTCCTCACACTTGTAGAAATTGAATTTTAAAATTGTGAATTAGGTAATAATATTATTTCATTATCATTGTTGTTGTAATAGTCATTAGATTAATGATATTACTACACTGCTGTGCAGTAAGAGTTTACACTAAACAGAGCAATATCTAGCCAATATTGGTATCTAAATCAGTAGTTTAGATACAAATAATTATTGAACATATCTGACTAATTAACAGAGCTCAATAGTTCGCCTTGACTGGAGTTGAGTGATGATAAAAGTCAATTATTTTGGAAATGTTTTCTTCGTAAAACTATGCCTAATTAATTATTATTCCCACAGTATTAATAAATTTAGAATTTACTATATACTATGATTTTACTACAAAGCCATAAGCTGTAGGTGCTGTCGTAATTTACTGATGTGTAGTAAAGCCATGGTTCATTTTGTTGTTACTATGGTTCTACGGAGGAAAATCATGGTTAATTTTAGTAAGAAATGAATTTGTATCTGACATAAAAATGTAAATTCCCAACAATTTCTTGCCTATAAAATTATTTAATTGTACTTTATCATGCTTGAAACGTAAATGAATATCATTGGATATACATTTATGTGATAATTCTGCGTTTAAAAGAGAATTTTGGTTGGATTAATTGATATAAGATATGATATGACTTGATTCATACATCAGTAATATTTACTCCATAATTAGTTCCCCAACTGCTGAAAATAATTGAGTAGTCATAGCTTAAAATTGACAACTGCTTTAAAACTCTTATTTAAAATAAATACATACATAAATAAATAAATAAATAAATAACTTTAATTTCAGTCATGCGCAGTGCAAATGAAGCGCGTTGCCATTCGCCCCGCCCACCTAAACCCACAAACCAATCAAAACTGCCAACACACTGCCAATCAAACCAACGTTTGTAGCTGGGCTAGCGTTCGAGTTAAGAAAACAGGGAGTAATTTAGGTAAGTGTAATTATTGTGTATTAAACTACCGGAATATTTTGATAAATACAAATATATATATGTATCAATATAAATACATAATATCGCTTCACAAGGACGAGATTGATTTTATTTTGTCTGAGCTTCAACGGAAGCTAGTTAGCCAACTATGCTACTTTAGCAAATAATAACCGGTGATGCAAAGAAAAGTCTTGTTAAAACATTAATTCACCGAAAGCTCCAACTCGCACACATGCGTGTTTGCAAATATACAGTCTACTACATATTTGATACAAACAACGCATGTATTAAATAAGTCAACAAACGATTTAATAATGGCTGTTTTCCAATCATGATGTATTATGTACAGCACTTTGCGGGTTTGATGTACAATATTATTGTAGCATTAAAATACTACATTTCGATTTGTTCTTATTATTATTATTTGTATGTTTTTCTCTTATTTTTTTGTTTCTTTTTGACTAATTTTATGTTTTTTAAATAAATCTGGTTTTCTTTCTATTTTATTTAATTTTGTATTTTATTTTGGTACGTAGTTTAAATTTAGTAGTATTTTAGTAGTAAGTTAAACTAAATGAAAATGAGAAATTTTGTCCTGGCAAATATCTGAAACAAAATTATTATTATTTGGGTTTTCAGTTATTATGTTATTATGTTTCAAGTAAAAAAAAATACAAATAATAGTAATACATGAATAAAAATTCAACCCTTTTATTTTTTGTGTGTGTGTGTGTGTCCCAGAATTTTCTGAGTTCGGTAATGGGTGGTGTAAAGCAAGAGCAAACCGATGCTCCTGCATCCAAAGAGTCTGAACATATAGACACCGCACAAGAGGAGGTAAGATCAGGACTCCTTTGATTTGTTCAATAACCTCGTCTATTATGTATCACAGAGTACTTCAGCTATGTAATTGAATCATTGTAAAAGGTTTTGTGGTCAGCATAGTCAAGAACACTCTTGTTTTCCTCATATACTCTTCGCAAATGTGATTCGTGTCAATTTGAATTGATTTGTTACAGAACCAATCGACTTCACAGCCGGTAAAGAAGCGAGGCTGGCCAAAAGGAAAGAAGAGAAAGAAGGTGTTACCAAATGGCCCCAAGGCTCCGGTTACTGGCTACGTGCGTTTCTTGAATGAGAGACGGGAACACATCCGAGCACTTCACCCGGATCTTCCCTTCCCAGAAATCACCAAGAGACTCGGAGCAGAATGGAGCTGCCTGGCCCTTCATGATAAACAGGTATTTTTTCTGTGTGTGTGATTGTGAACTGACTGTCCAGATGTTTCCTTTTAAAGGAATATTTCACTCAAGAATGAAAATTCTCAGGCCATCCAAGATGAAGATGAGTTTGTTTCTTCATCAGAACAGATTTTGAGAAATGACTTAGTCACAAATGCAGTGAATGGGTGCCGTCAGGATGACAGTCCAAACAGCTGATAAAAACATTGCAGTAATTCACAACTAATCCACACAATGCCAGTCCAACATCTAGTAAAACATCTAGTCTTCTGTCCATAACATTGCTTTCTACAGTGAGACAGTTGTCTCGTCTGAATCAGGAGGGAAATATGCACAGATCAAGCACCATTTATAAGCAAAAACAGTTCTAAAGAAATATGTTGGTGGATTTTTGATGTGAGATAGTAATAGAGGATGGACTTTTTTCGCTGGACGAAGTGTTATTATGGATTACATAAACTCGTATTTCGGCCAGATTCAAATTAAAGAACGTTAATGATAGATTTGTTGTCCTTACAAACATGAGATGTTCACTTCACAAGACATTAATTGATGTACTGTGGATTACTTGTGAATTATCGTGATGTTTTTATCAGCTGAGGACTCTCATTCTGACGGCACCCATTCACAGCAGTGAATCCACTGGTGAGCAAGTAATGTAATGCTACATTTATCAAAATCAATTTTGGCAAAGAAACAAACTCGCCTACATCTTGAGTGAGTTAACTACAAGAAAACTTTCATTTTGGGATAAACAAATCCTTGTAACATCATCATTCTGATTAAATTAAATATATATATTTATTTATTTTTTACAGCGGTACCTAGACGAAGCTGAAAGGGACAAAATGCAGTATGCACGAGAACTCAGGGAGTATCAAAAAAGTGAAGCTTATCAGATCACATGTGCAAAAGTTCAGGACAAGAGAATTAAGAGAGGTAAAAAATTTATTTTGTTTTCTGTTTAAAAATTAGAAACGGGGGAAGTGTTAGCTTAGAGAAATGTATTTGTTTGTTTGTTTGTTTTACAGAGGAGTTGACTTCTGTCATTATCAACGCCAACAGTTCAGGATCTGCAGGTTTTAAGGTAAGCATACAAACAAAGCCTGAACTCCTAAACAGTCCCACCCCATTCCTGAAGTAGAAACTGGTAAGCGTGGAAATCGTTCTTGCAACCTGCCTCATGAAGATTTTTTTTTTCAGAACTCCGACTTAACGGCCAGATTTGACGTCCCAATTTTCACAGAAGAATTTTTAGACCAAAACAAAGGTATTTTTAATTAAAAAAAAAAAAAAAATTAAATCTCAGAACACACCATACACATCAACGTAGAAAGCTGTATTCTTAAAATTGCGCATTTCCCAGCGCGAGAAGCTGAGCTGCGGCGACTGCGCAAGGCTAATGTGGAGTTTGAAGAGCAGAACGCGGTTCTCCAGAAGCACATTGCCGACATGTTCAGCGCTAAAGAGCGACTGGAGGCTGAGCTGGGCCAGGATGAGGTTCGCACTCAAGCTCTACAGCGCCACCTACAGGCGATCAAACAGACACTGGTCAACAGCCTGGCCTCTGTGCCTTTGCCAGGTCAGTACTTGTACTGTGCCCATATTACCAGTACCATGATAAATCCTTTTTTTGACCGCGGGGAAACATCTTTGTTTTTTTGTTCAGGCACAGGCGAGACGCCATCAGTTGGAACGCTGGACTCGTACCTGAGTCGCTTGAGTGGTGCTTTAGAGAGCAGGCCTCATGAGCATCGCGCCTTAGTCCTCAAGCTACAAGAGCTCTTAGCTCACCTAGACAGGTAACAAATCATTCAGCAGGTTTGCCATACATATATTGATTTCCTTAGATTGAAATAACAAGAAATAATAAATAATTTATATACATATATATCTATGTATGTATATGTGTTGCAATCTAGGAAAACACAACATTTGGTGAAATTGTACGTTTTTTTTGGTTTTGATACCATGTGTACGTTGGGTTCAAGCCCTTTTCAAAACTGTTTTTATAAAACGTAACAAAAGTTATGGCTATCTTTAGTTGGCTGATAGTGATGATTTTCAGGAATGGAATTTTGAGAAAAAAACGAATTTAAAGCGAGGCGGGTTTCACTTCACTGGTTTAACGAGAGCTGTCTGTCGGGAGTGCTATACTTTCATTACACATTGTTTTTTACATTTTACATTGTTTATCATGGGCATGGTCTCTGAACTTTAAAAAAAAAAAAAATGTGAAGTGAAGTGAAGTGACATTCAGCCAAGTATGGTGACCCATACTCAGAATTTGTGCTCTGCATTTAACCCATCCGAAATGCACACACACAGAGCAGTGAACACACACACACTGTGAGACACACCCGGAGCAGTGGGCAGCCATTTATGCTGCGGCGCCCGGGGAGCAGTTTGGGGTTCAATGCCTTGCTCAAGGGCACCTAAGTCGTGGTATTGAAGGTGGAGAGAGAACTAAATCACCCTTTGTTTGTTTAGGCGGCACGAATAGTGTACCTTGTAGTTTACATTTATAAAAACAAAAACGCAGTGCAACTGTTCGCGCACCTGTGCATAGAAGAGACTGTCATCTTACTCCTATTTAGTAACTTCATCATCCGATCCTTGACGATTTATATTGATGATAGACGATGTTATAGCATAATTTAATGAAAACCCAATTTTGACAAAAAAATAAATAATTGACATTCATCCTATTTTTCGTATATTACTGAAACTGTCCCAGCGCATCTGACGGGTTTTCTCAGATCGCAACACACATACATTTATTTATTTATTTATTTATTTATTTATTTATTTATTTATTTAACAGTGGAATAAAAAGCACAATATTATTATGCTTTGGAATTAGAAGTTTAACTTTCTCAAATTTAAAATAATCAAGTACAGTCGGAATGTAAAAGTACTTTGCTGCTGGAGATATATTATGACACTGTTACTGATAGTCTGGTTCTTCTTTATTTTCCTCCAGTGAGAAGCTTTGAAAGCATGTCTGCAGCTGTGGTGGAGCTAAATGTCCCAAGCATTGGGAAGACCTGGGATCACCGTGCTCTACCTATGATTTCTCTGCCTTCCAGGGTGTGATGGGCCATACAGTTTAATTGGATATATTTACTCGCCAATAAGCTAATTTGTAACACTGGTGCCAGCGGATTCTAAACTCAGAGACATGTAATATAATGCGTCATAATATTGCTGTTTTGACAACTACAGCAGCTCATTTAAAGACAGAGTCCATTTAGAATCAAGGAAAGCATGGTTTAAAGGCATACTATGATTTTTACAAAGTAATATTGTCTTTACTGAGTTGTAATGAAATGTTAAGTGCAGTGTTTTACATTGGGTCACCTAAACCGTGCGCAGTGCTATGGATTGCAAGAACCTGAGAACTGCACAAAATGAAATTGGTTTACTCTAAACAATGAGTAACATTCCTAATCATTATGTTTAGTGAATTAAAATGACTAAAAATGTTTGTTTTTGGTTGCATTCCCTTTTGAACGAACCATAAGTCTGCATGAATTCTAGCATTAAAATATTTCAGGTGTCAAGAGTTTACACTGCTTTGGTGATGTACTTGAATTGATGAATCTACTTTTAAATTGTGTCAATTATTTCAATATGAAAAAAGATAATAAAGTCTGGCAAGAATTATTTTACTTTTTTATTTTTATTTAAAAATTTGAATGATTCCATTACATTATTCAGCCTTCAGTTGTACGTTTATCCAGTAGAGGGTGACATTGGCCACAGCAAAAAAAATGCATCATATTCTCTGGAATTACACATATATAACAAAATTTTCCCACAGACCTTTTGCATATGACTTTATCATATGAGTAATTTAAAATGATTAGTAAATCACAACATTCATACAATGCAATTTAAAAACAAATTAACCCTACTTTATATCCAAATTTATGATAGCAGCCATTGTTTCTGAAAGACAACTGCCATACAAATCTATCCGTAGGGTTGTTTTATTCAGTATTCTCATTGAATTAGGAACTGAGATAAAAGGCGGTTACATAATGTTATGAACAAACCACCCTCAGTCACCATTCACTTTTATAGCATCTTTTTCGACAAGTTAATTGAGTCTAAGACCATTGTTCAGTCGTGTTTTGTCTCACAGAATAAACTAAATCATACGAGTTAGGAACATCCTGTCGGTAAGTAAATTATGACACTTTTGCAATTACCATTTTAGGGTGAACTTTCCCTTTAAGTAGGTTTTTCGACGGATTAAAAAAGTAACATTGTAGTCTTTCGGACCCCGCATCTTAATTTCTACCTCATTTCCAATTAAAAACATATGTTTATTTGCCGACCGTTATGAATGAAGAGTTCCTAGCAATTGATCCACGCTTTGTTCAGGCTCTGCTGGGTTAAATAGCTATAAAGGATCAGAGGCGTCCGCGTGCTCTGCCGATGACAGCATCGCTCTCTCGCGTGCGCCGCTCGGGCCGTGACGTCACTGGAGTAGCTCTCCTCGCGGCGGCGGTGCTGAACAAGATGGCAGTGCGTCGCGCTACGAGCGGCTGAAAAAACAGCTCTAATAATCACACATAGACCGACTAACAGCGGTTTGCGTCGAGAGGGCGGCTGAAAACACCCTCGGCTCGAGTAATCTGGACGATTCGGAATAGCAGCTGCCGTTGTTTTTGTATATTCTGTGGTAGAGTTCGATAACGGAGAGAGGAGGTTTCTCAACGTAAAAAAAAAAAAAAAATTATAATCCATAAATCGTTTTAATAACAGTTTTATTATCTAAAATAACGCCAAAGGTCGAGGATAATAATTAATAAAGAGATGTCACTGCTGTGTGTTGGAGGTAAGTGTATTATTTCATGCATGGATGCATACCTGCTATTGGTCATGCATATAAGAATTGCATACATTTAATGAAAGGGTTAAATATGTATGTTAGGTTTTTAACTAGTCACCTGATACTGCTTTTGATTGAAATGCATAGTTTACAAGCGCTGTATGCTATTCAGTCTGATCAATGATCAGTAATTGATTATATATTTTTCCCCATTGGAGTTTAATATTATTATTGGTTTTTATATTCATGCAACTGAAAGGGAACTGTTATGATTACAGTATGAAATGTAAGGCAAAAGGAGTGTCCGCTCTGTGCAATGGCTCTTTATTATTATTGTTATAACTTACTCTTTTGTTGGTTTACTTATCTAGTTATTTAGTAGAATGTGCAGTTTGTTCATAGAGATGCTCTAGAAATGCAGTGTACTGAATCCGCCAAATGCAGACAGGATTCAGGGGTGTGTTCCCGTGATATTCCAAATGGAGCTTTAGTTTGCTCCCCTGCTCGGTTGGGATCTGCTTTGATGAATGATGATATCTATTTATAACCGCGTTTACTGTATACAGTGGTAAAAGGGCTTTGCAGTTCAAAACCTTCTCGATGGATAGACAACATTAAAGTTGACATTTTCTTTGCTGTAATGGTCATCCACAACTATCAAATGCAAATATGTCTGAAATAAAATACATAATGTGTTTTAATCACTATGTGGTCTCAACTGACAGATGAATAGATTAATAAATTGGGGGTCTTCAACCATTTTTAGCCCTTTTGTGGATTGAAGGACATTGCATTTTAATGTAACAAAAGATATTGTAAGGTTTTATTTTATGCTTGCATAGCAAAGCCATTAAAAATCATTTCTGATGGACAGGTTTATATACATTCCCATTTCTAAATATGTTATTAAATGTTTTATTTAATTGTAAATTTTAGTATTAGTTAGTTAGGCGCAATTACACATTTAGCTGGACATTTTCTTATCTTAAGCTTTGGTTTCATTAAAAGTTTTTTTTTTTTACAGCAGTAAAAATTTTAATTTAAAAAATGTAACACAAATTTTTGATATTTCACTATTAAAACTATTCAAGCTGAACTTTAATTTCAAGCTAAATAAATAAATAGTTGAATATTAAAAATGAGGCAGAATGACACATTTAACCGAACCTTCATTTATTATTATTTTTGTTGTTTTTGTTTTGTTATTTTAATGTTAGAAGTAACAATTTTGTATTTATTTTAATTGTATTATGAGTATTATTATTTACTTTAATTTAGCTGTTATTTTTATATCTAAAGAAACACAATTTGAATATTTCAGTATTAAAAATTAGGCACAATGACACTTTCATTTATTAATTTTAGCTTAGGTCGCACTTATTTTAATGTTAACATTTGTGACGTATATTATCATGGTTCATTTTCATTCATATTACAGGTGGATATGTAGAAATTGAGATGAATAATTGCTGTAAAATGATAGTTTATTAGATTTATTAGGAACTGAAAGTATGAATAGTGTCTCCCTGCGTCTGTAAAGGTGGAAATACGTGGTGTAAATTTTTGGCTGAATGTATTTCATATGCACTTTCTGGTCTGCAGTTTGCAGTGGGCTGCTTGGCTTTCTTGATTGCTATTTAACGCAAGACGACATGCAAATCAGATCGGTCTGTTGTAGAACTGTTGTAGGAGCCTCAGAAATCTAAACGATACTGTAAGCCATGTTTCTTTGAACACATCCCACACACACTTTCTGATCCACGGCACGTCTGCCACCACTCTGTAATTAAACAGGCAGCAGATTCACAAGCAGCGTCCGAATGTGGCAGTGAGTGTGTGGGTGTGTGTGTCACATTGACTGGCATCATTCTTGGCAGTAACCTGAGCAGATGTACAGTACGGCTTGCCTAATTCCCAGCGGATGTGTGTTGATGATGTTGAAAGTCTTGTAGTCCTGTTACATTACCATTTCTTCGGCACTTTTTGGTGAATTTGAATGCATCTTTTCTAAGCTCTGTTTAAAATGTCTGATTTGTTTCAATGGAAAAGCATTCTAAGCTATCAGTTTAAACCTTGGAATCATGACACACCCACACACACACACAAAACTTACTTTATTGACTTTTTGATTTTATGGAAAAGAGCAGCCTTGACATTCTACTAAACATCTCTTTTTGTGTGTTCCACAGAGGATTTATACAGGTGTATACTTGTTAATGCAGGAGTCAAAAGATGTGATTTTATTTCTGGATGAACTCTGCCTGTAAGGAACCGGGGCCTTGACTCATTTTCATTTTAATAATTGATTCGAACTGCCTGTTTAACCTTCCAGATATATGACTGTGTTGTAGTTAATGCGATCAACGGTTACCATGTATAATTTAGCACTGACAGTCAATTGCAAATGCTGTAGATTTACACAAGAGGTATAAAAAGAAAACCATCATGTGCAACTGCAGAGTTACAGACCTTATACATTCATTCATAGTCATTCATAAGACAAATAACATTAAATCTAGTGGTCTAAATAGGCCAAACACTGTAGTTCCTCAAGGATGCTCTGCTGTGTTGTATTTATTTGATATTATTTATTAAAAACAAGAAATTGGAGCATTGTTATTGTTAACTAAAACAATTAAAAAACCCATTTTGTCAATTTACATTTAAAGCGGTGATAAAAATCAGATGAAAACCCTAAAATACTTAAATGAACAAATACCTAAAACAAAATAGGTATTAAAAGTAATGACCGAAGTTCATCGCTGATGGATTACTTTACATCACTGCATGTAAATCCTAGATTTCTTTGAAGCTTGTTTTAATATCATCCCTTAATGCCAAGCTTTTAGCCTCCCACCCCCAAAAACCCCCTTCACTCAACATTCACCCTGAAGTGGTTATTTTTAGTGTCAGGATATAGCTCGCTCTGCCCGAGCTTGGCTACACAGAGAGATTAATGGAGCGCGAGAGGAAGAGGGGAAGAGATAAAGAGGCAGCACACGTGCATGCCAGCCACATGGCAGGAGATGGTGCGTGGGAGCATGAGAGAGGATAGCCTGCCTGCACGAGTGGGTGGAGACAATGGCGCATCGTGAGCGGGAACTTTGAGTGGAGGTGCAGCATTGGTTATTGTGAGGCTTTCATTATAAATGTCATTTTCCTATCAGCCTTACGGTGCTTGTCCACTATAGCAGCAGAATAGTAGGCGCTTTCGTACTGGAGGAAACATTTATAATAGTTCCTAGAACTATTGCCGGATGTTCCCACTTTTTGGTGTGTTCACACCACAGGAACTCGAACTCCATTTGAGGGAACTAAATTAAACAAATTTAACTAAACTAAAACTTTAATTAAAAACGAATTTACCTACTTCAGAGGAGGGTCTTAAACAGTTATATAGGAACTATCAGTGAAGCAGTGTACGCTGACTGACCAAAACGCATACGAGACACTGGTAGGGTGGCCAATCGTGCCATTTTCGCAGGACACGTCCTGGCCAGGATTTCTATATTGCCTAAAACATCCGGGTTTTGGCTTTGGTTTCCTGTTTACATACTTAATGATGGTAATGATCACTTGACCAATAACCTGCAGACATTGTACGTAAAATCGACCAATCGTGTTGCTTGAGAAGGTGGGATCTACAGAGAACGGTCAAAGCGATGCAAATACATGTACATTTTACCCCGGCATTTTTAAAAGGCCATGTAAAACTTTGACTTCACGAACATGGAAAACAATGATAACAGCATTTACCTGTTGTCAGCAGCGTTGTGTTCTTTTCTCAGCTTTGATGATAACACTACGAGTTGTCGTAGGAGATTTGGTCTAGTTTTCACACTAGCTCTTTCAATTCCGTGAAAAATTGTGCGTTTACATTCCATCTCCATTATCACGAAACCCACGACACGGCACAACAACACACGCATGCACACACACAACAAAAACATCTCCAAACACGGCGTCCTCCATTCACCAGTTGTAGATGTTTGAAAATGCCACTAATAAAGATATCATTGTCGGCTGCTTCAGAGCTCCTGCTGCCGATGCGAATTAAACCAGAACAATGGCCCGAGGGATAAATTGGTTCTCTAGGAACGACCCTACTGGTTTGTTCCTAGCTATGACTGAGTTCCTAGAACTACGTGGTGGAAAAGTGCATTATGTCGCTCAAAATGCTAGATCTGTTCCACTTTGGGGTGTGTTTCTGTAACGAGTGATGATTATGATTAATAATGTATCTTATACACAAGTGATCACAGGTGGAAAGATGCTAAAATTGTTTCTGAATGATTTTATTTCAGTTTCTTCTCTTCCATGTGTGTCTGCGTGTGTTAACGACAGTAACGTTTGTTTGTTTGTTTGTTTGTTTTTGTTTTTTTCACACATTAAGTATTCTGGTAGCTTCTTGAAATTGCAGCCACTGTTGTCACATGGATTATTTGAACAAAGTCCTTACTTTCTGGGCCTTGAATGACGAAGTTCCGTTGCTGTCTATGAAGGGTCAGGAAGCTCTCGGATTTCATCAAAAATATCTTAATTTGTGTTCCAAAGATGAGAAAAGGTCATACAGGTTTGGAACAACATGGGGGTGAGTAATTAATGGCAGAATTCTTGTTTTTGGGCTGAACTGCTAACACTGTAAAGAATTAAAGTACCTTTAAAGAACTCCTGGAAATCCTCCCAAAGTGTTTTCCCATTTTGTGTGCTTTATGCATCAGATGTTCAGCCAACAGTCTGTTGATGTACTGTGTGAGGGTTGCACATGAACTAGATGTTCATTTATTGTACTTAATATCAGCAAGGCTGTGATTTGTTCATAGCTGCAAAACCCGACCTGGAATGAAATCACCCACTACTGTGGGCAAACTCTGCACCTCGCTCCAATTCCATACCATAACACTCACATATTCTCATCTGGAGCTATTAGCATTTATGGAATGCAACAAATTTCAGTGTTCTGGATGTTAGCATCACTCCATTAGGCATTTTAACTACCGTACTGTAGCTTAACCAGCTCGACTTCCTTGATCAGTCAGGTTTACCTGATTATACTTGTTGAGTGGCTTCAACCAAATTTAAGGAAGCCGTTGTGCCAGCTAGACTAGCAACAAACCAGCACTAACATTCCCCCTTCTCAGCAGGAAATGGATGTTCAATTTTCCCCAAGCATTTAAGTGTAGATTTGCAGTATGTTGGCAAACAGACGAATGCAATGTGAGAGTTTCCATTTCGTTTGTTTGTGATATTATCAGTTTGTCAAGAACCTCTGACTCATATGCTTTGCGTTCGGTATAACTTAGAGCCACTCTCAGGTGTTGAAAATGTCAGCCGGTAAGAGTTTTAGAGGAAGTGAGATATTCTGCACTGAATTTAAAGAGGAACGCTGACTGTGAAGGATTACAGTGGAAGGCTTGGAATTATTTTAAGGTCCCCTTAACTCGAGGATGCTTCTACCCACTCTGAATAGGGGAATATGAATTATGAATGGGGTCACTGATGTCATTCGGCTTTAAAAGAAGCTCAGTAGGGGATTTTTTTTTTTTTTCAGATTTTCCCTAAGCATAACTGACAGTAACTGCCTCTCTAGACCCCTCTGAGGTTTCATAAGCACCCAAATTGTTCATAATCTGCACAGAAAAACTTGTTTTCTGTTTCTTTTGTTGCTTGACATGATGGTTTTAAAGGTTTTCATGAGTATTTCTCTTTAACAACGCTTTTAAAAAAGAACTGTGGTGCTACCATGCTACAGAAATAGAATCAGATTGTGATTACAGGATACTTTGATATAAATTCAACTTAAGTTCACCTTATACTTTGGTAATGAATGATTATCATAGTATTTATTTACCATGGTAACACTATGCAACACGGTACATACCAAAAAACATTGCCATGTCCAAAAACCATGACAGTATCATGGCACTCTTTGTATGTTCAAGCTGAAGTTATGAGTTGCCTTCCCACTAATTGAAAATCCCTACAAACTGGAGTCTAGCCTTGAGGAATCCCTTTTGCAGAAATGCAAATATGCTGACATTGAATGTGAAATGCGCTGCCTGATATGTAAAGTGTGATTATTTTTAATACCCGTGTTTATTACTTATTTACATACCCATCTCTCTCTATTACAGTGAAGAAAGCCAAGCTCGATGGACCGCAAGGTAAGCCTGAAGTCTCACTGTAACTAGCTTTCCACAATATCTTTTTGTATTTTTATTTCCTGCAGCAGTCTATTAAATGCACTGGTATTTCTTTGCAGAGAAATTCAACACCTACGTGTCACTGAAGGTTCAGAACGTGAAAAGCACCACCGTAACCGTGCGCGGCAGTCAGCCATGTTGGGAACAGGACTTCATGTTGTGAGTTCCTCTTCACTTTCTTTTTAACAGTGCAAGGAAAGGCTAGAAACAAGTAAGTCATGATGCTGATGCAAATGTTTGGGCAAAGCATTCCAAGCACAGGGTCCCATTGTGCACCCTTAATGTGTGTTCCCTAGTGGTAATGCCGAGAATGCCATCTGTACTTGAATTAAACTGCATTCAGACACATTTCATAGCCTATATCGTGAGAGCTTGAGCTAGTGTAGCTACAAACATTTGCCGTCACAAACATGTGTAGAGTACGTTTCACTTCTTACGACTGAGCTGACAAGAACCTTGATGAAGGAGCTATTTCTGTTTTTGCATGTGACAGTTGGCATTCCCTTGGTAGTGCCAGTCAGGAAGTACCCCCTAATGGTTTCACCCTCAAGGGCCCAAATGTTGCTTAGCACTAATTGCAGTAAATCTTGTCTTCTATACTTGTTGTCCTGAAAGAATAGACATAAAACATTTAAATAGAGGAGTTCACGAAGTACAACAAAGTAATATCTTAAATTTAAACACTTCAAAAAGCTTTGGATGAGCTCTTTTGACTTAGTTTACCAATTCAAACACCCAGAACCAGTGTTGGTCATCTTACTTTAAAAAAGTAATTAGTTACAGTTACAAATTACTTCTCCTAAAATGTAACTGAGTTAGTAACTCATTTACCACATTGTAAAAGTAATTAGTTACTCAGCAAAGTAACTGTGACGTTATTTTTTATGTTCTATAACGCTATTATGTCCCATAACATCTTTAATATATAAGATGTTTATATTAACTGATTGAAGAATAAAAACACTAAGTATTTTAGAAAATGTTGTATTTATTTTAATTCAATAGATTGCAGCCTGCCATATGATATGCATAGAAATAAAAATAAAATTCAAGTGCAACATTAAGGCAAACAATAAACAGAACACTATCCAACTCTTATGGTGAGTTCACACCAGACGCTAATAGAGCGTCTGCACAGACGCGTATTGACAACCTCCGAAAATCAGCGAAACACATTCTTAAATAGAAGCTGTCTTTTTAAATAAACCGTATATTTGAGTTTAAAACAACTATATTCTCACATTAAATACTTATAAAACTAGATTTATTTGTGCAAGTCGTGTCTGGTTTGAACACAGCATTAAATATTCAGTACAGTAACATGTTAGCATGGGTTGATTGAGGTGGTTCATAAGATTTGAGTTGCTTGAGGCAGACGTGGATAAAGTCTTTTTTTCCTGGGCATACCGTGCATGTCATAGAAACATTCTTGCCTTTAATTCCTGGTACTTCCAATTCGAGAACGCCATTATCGCTGGTGCCGTCTTGTGTTTAGTGGTTGTTGGAGCATGCAGTGAGACAGCGTGAGCAGGCCACCGCCCACCCAGCCAATCATTATCTGTTTTCGCAACGGTGTCAGGCAGCTGATGTGTAGCCACTAGCCAAAGCATGACACCTCGCACTTTATTCAACCAAATTGTAGTAACGCGACACTTAACATTATCAGTAAAGATAACAGCGTTGCAATGATGGGAAAAGTAATTAATTAGATAACTCCATTACTGAAAATTTAACTCCGTTAGTAACGCCGTTATACTTAAACACCGTTACTCCCAACACTGCCCTGAACATATAAGAACCTGCATAACTTGTCCTAGCAATCATTGTAGTAGCCACTAGAAGTGTAACAGTACATGTATTTGCCCCAAATTGTCACTGTTTGGTTTATGTAGTCAAACAACGAATACAGTCAGTTATAGGGATCAATCCAGAAGGGGGCGCATGCAGTAATGCAATGCTAACCGTCACAACAGGAAAGAGCAGACGAAGAGGCAATCTATGCAACAACCCAAAAACGTTGCGGCAAACAAGAGCTTTTAGAACCGCCTGCTTGTTTTAAATCAGCAGTGTTGGAAAGTTTAGGCTCTAGAGATGCTCTGATTGACCGGCTATAAACTGGAACTGGTTTTGGGTTTTATTTGGGCCGATCTCAATTCCAGAATTCCATGCAAACTGCATTGCAATTATTTCCCAAATGTAATTTGTGTGGAGTTTTTATGAAGTCTGTAAACGGGAGAAAATACTGTACCAGGCAGGTCAAGCTCATTGTTCATGATGCTCGAAATATAGGAAGAAAACTATTTGTGGGTTTATATAGGAAACTCTATATCGTTGCTGTTCCATAAGCGCCATCTGCTGTCAGTAATAAATTTGCATTTGAATTCAGTCCCTCTGCTGTTTTTGTTTTGTGCAGGTGTCTTTGTTTTGTGCAGGTGTCTTATGTAAATCTAAATCAAATCAAAAACAACTAGTCATGCTACATATACGTAGCACTACTGTCTGTTCAGAATAAATGAAAAAAAACTTCTGTTGTACTGAACTCGTATTGAACTGTGAACCCAAAACCTAAGTACGTACCGAACCGTGACTTCTGTGTACCATTACGCCCCAACTAGCCACCCAGACTACCCTAGCAACCAGTTAGAACAACACAGCAACACACTTGCATCCATTCACAAATAAGAAAATGTTCTTGCACATTTTGTTCAGAATGTGAATGTTCTAATGAAGAAAATTTTGAGACACTGAGAGCAAAACTACGAAAGCATTTGGTTGACACTGCAAGAGCTTCATTTTGAGTCAGCACCTCTGTATCTTGCTGTGTAATGTCTAAAGCAGCACCACCACTGTCCCCAAGATTAGCCCCTGTGGTCTGTAAGAAGGATTGGTTTTAATATCTTATTAGGATTTGATGCGGCTTTAGAGATCGTAGTCCTATGGAGCTTCACTTGGAGTGGCGCTGGAGATGCCCAAGACACAGATGGCATTGTTGTCTGTTCCCTGTTTGGTTTTTATTGCTATTTTCTGTTTCTTTTTCCATTTAAAATAGTGCCCCTGTCAAAATGGATTTTATTTTTGTCCTCCACCATTCTCTGGGGGCTGGTTTTTCAGCATGTCTAATCGAACTAAAACTTGTCTTGCAGTTTCTCCACAGTAATTCAGAAATTTTTGCCTAAGGTCTCTTGATTATTAATGTGGGTTTATTAACTGAAGATATATGAAGCAGACATACCAGTATTGTCTCCATATCATCATAAAAACACATGAATATCTCTCTCCATCTCTCTGTTTCTCAATACTACCCTTCACTTCATCTTCTAGTGAGATTAACAGGCTGGATCTGGGACTGACAGTTGAGGTATGGAACAAAGGACTGATCTGGGACACCATGGTTGGCACATTGTGGATCCCTTTGCGCAGCATTCGACAGTCGAACGAGGTACTGCCCAGATGGCCAGCCTGGCCTCCAACAGCTTGCAGCTTTTCTCAGCCTCTGTAGAGCTATATGTGTAGATCTGTAGCTGAAGCCTACCATTGGCTCTCATTGCAAACAGAAACCATTCCTTGTAAGACTCTATAAGGCCTTTCGCACCGCAGAAGCATTTTCATAGTACCAGAACTAATTGTGGAACTACCCACTTTTTGGCGTTTTTTGCACCTCCGGAACTGGATGCGATTTAGTACCGGACTGCCTTTTTTGAGAACCAAATTAGCTCCTACTCCGAAGCGGGGTCTAACCAGCACAACTGGTACTAACCGTGACGTAACTATACATTGATTGGCCAGACGTGTATGAAAACGCCCTCACCTGCCATGATTTAAAACGCTGTGTGAACAACATCCTGTAAACATTGTAGCTCTTCTTTCCTGTAGCTCAACTGGTAGAGCGTTGCGTTAGCAAGCAAGCTAGCGCAAGGTTGGGGGTTCGATTCCCCGGGAACACATGATAGGTAAAAAATTGATAGCCTTAATGCACTGTAAGTCGCTTTGGATAAAAGCGTCTGCTAAATGCATACATTTATTTAATTTAAATTTATGTATGCGTAGACATTTCATGTCCATTATTGTGAAACCTGTGAGATGCAACAAAAACACAGCTCCGATGACAGCGCCCTCCATCCTCCTGTTGTTAAAGCCGCGCACAAATGATCTCTCTGTAACCGGTTTACGTCACTTACAATCCTTTAAATAAAACTGGGAATAGTTTGAGCACAATCGTCCCAGTACATTAGTACTTCACATTTAGTTCTGGAACTAAAACGGTGCGAAAGGCCCTTATATAATATTTTTAAGGGTGCTCCGATCAGGATTTTTGAGGCTGATCACAAATTATAGAAAGCAGTATCTGCCGATACGATCACCGATACCAATCTTTTTTTTTATCATGTAGAATTATTTATAGTAATACATTAATTAGGATTTTTAGACATTTATTCAGGGCCTGAATTTCATTTGTGAAAATGGGGAGAATTTCCCTCTCATAGGGTTTTTATTCATTATTTCTTTATTTTATTTGAGGGTGGAAGGAAACATTTTTCTAAAATATTTATTTATCTCACCTAAATTTTCGATCGTGAATTGCATTTTTGTTTTACACTCATGCAGTTGTTGCATAATAGTTTGCACACAGCACAACACAGTTGCTCAAGCAAAACATTTAAACAAATTTTCTTACATTATCAAAAAAAATACAAATACAAATACAATAAAAAAACGAATATTTACAATACATTATTTATTTGTTTTTCTGTATTAGGTTTTGTTTTTTTCATCCTATTGCTTGTAATTAGTTCCTAATTCTTATTTAATCGCTGATTGTTTACTTGTCTTCAGTGAGCTTAAGTTTTTTTGTTTGTTTTTTGGGATATTGACATATTGATATTCTTTTGATATCAAACATGTTTATATCATAAAGGCATTATTTAAAGCAAAATTAACTTTATATGTATCGTTGGTGTAAAAATAAAATGACTCCCACTCCTACAGACAACAACATGTCTCTGAGCGCAGTGCTTTTTTTTCTCGTGTTGTAGGAAGGTCCAGGACAATGGCTGACTTTAGACTCCCAGGTCATTATGGCTGAGAATGAGATCTGTGGCACCAAAGATCCCACGTTCCATCGAGTGCTTTTGGATACACGATTTGAACTCCCATTAGGTATCCTTACTGTGTTTTGCTTTCTAAAATACTGCATTTGGTCCACAATCATCCTAATGCTAACCCATAGTTTTCATCATTCTAGATATACCAGAGGAGGAAGCTCGATACTGGGCCAAGAAATTGGAGCAGCTTAATGCCATGAGGGACCAAGATGTGAGTCTTGTTGTGTTTACAGTCCTCCCCAGAGCCCAAGGGCGGAACATGCATTAATTTGAGTCTGTCAGCAGTACTCCTGAGACCTGAACAGTTTTTTTTTCTTTGCCTTCTGAACTACTGACCTGTTAAAATAAAGACTATCACCTGTTCAAACAGTCATTTTTGTTTGCTTATTTTGCAGTACACATACCAGGAGGAGCACGAGAGACCACTTCCAGTGCCATCAACTCAGTGCTGTGAGCTTTTAAGCACTACTCACACTTAGACACACACTATAAATTGCAAGTCCCCTTGGTAGGTTGATGTGTGCAGAACCTCATTAGAGGTCCAGTCACCCCATCAGCATGTCCAATATGAGATTGCTTTATCTCTGAGCACTAGATGGATGGCTTAGCATCATGGTGCATAAAGATTTCCTGGACAGTATTCAGCCAATATCGCATGCATGTGTGGGTTAAGGAGCGGGAATCTTTGGTTTGCCAACAGGCCATGCTTTACATCAGAGCTATTAACCATTAGCACTTAGCGTACCTGGGTGAGGTCACTATTCTGCACTCCAGACATCCAAATTTATGTCTGTGTCACACCTGGTAGTTTTACAAACCTAGATTTATAACAAGCTGCTTGTTCATGGGCACACAGAGGCATGTGTCTCAAAAAAAAATTTTTTCTTGGTCTGCTTCTAATTTTTGTGTCGACTCATTGTTCTAATAGGTAACTGGAGTCTATGGGGGGACCAGCAAAGTAAGTAAACTTTGTTTTATGGGTTAAAAAGAAATGCATTGAAAACTTTTCATTGACTCCTCCCAAAGTATGATGGGCATGGTTTTGGTCCTAGAACATCAATATTTAAAAAGTACCAGATATTACAGTTAATCCACACAATTTACATCTAAATTCTCCACTTGCTTCTCAGATGACGATCCAGACAGTGCTGTGGACGATCGAGACAGTGATTACCGCAGCGAAACAGCAACAGTATCCCGCCTCCATTCTACACCACTTCCCAGCCCAACGCATCCATGCACCATACCCCATCCGTCACATGCACCATGGCTTCCCGCTACAACGACATGCATGACTATGACTATGATAACCAGAGACCCATTAGGTAAATTCCATAAGCCCCAATTCCTGGTTGCAATGTATTTTCTAATTCTAGTCACTTTAGCCTCTATCAGTTGGTAAAAACATTCACTGTGTCTGTGGGACTTTCCTTCTGTTCTTATTCCTATGCATGGTGACTATACAAGCCATGGATGAGTGGTCATTGTTATACACTTCATGGGTTTGGAGCCACACTGGTGCCACTCTGTGATATGAATGCAACGTTTCCCCTCAATTGTTCGTTTTGGCCCATTTCACTTCAAAACGAGTTTTTATTTCCTGTACATTTTGTCTTGCAAATGTGGTATTCCCTACATTATTGCATTGCATGCTGGAGACTTTGTGCTCTAAGACTCTTGCCTTGTCCCAAATGGCACCTGAAGCTCCTTCTCCAAGTTTTTAACATTGCAACTGGTTTGAACTGGTCCTTAGTTGGTCCTGAGCTGGTTATCAGCTGGTCCTGAGTAGAAGCTGATGCTTAGGACCAACACATGACCAGCTATTAACCAACTCGTGGCCAACTAAGGACCAGCTTAAGCCAGCTCAAACCAGCTGCCATGCTTCAAAACATATGCTGTTTTTTTTTTTTTTAACAGGGCAGACTGTTGGGGAACTGTCCCTTAAGATAGTTTTACCAAAAGGAGGCATAGCTGCCTCAAAGCAGCCACCCTACAGTCTTACAAATGGATAGACCCTGATCCCAAAGTGATGCTTTTGATAAGAGTCTCTTAGTAGCTGATTAACCATTGCCTTAAGTTGGGTCATTTTCCCAACACATAAGGTGAGATGAAAAAAGACATTACTCATGCTCCTCCTCTTCCTGCCTCCCCCATCCCTTCCCTCTCACCAGACGCTATGATAGTTTAGACTCCGCCACCAACGACCGCAGCGATCTCGATTCGGCTTCTGGCTCAAGCAGGCGGACCAGCCGCCAGTACTCCTTAGACAGTAGGCACTCGCTCTCTGATAGGTGGGTCTCCGTAGCTCCTACACCTCCACCCTCTTCCACCTCCTCCTCCTGCTCTTCTTCTTGCTCCAGCCTGTGATTCCGTCCCGCTGTGATGATGTCGTGGAATTGGACTTGTCTGGTCCTGTGGTCCTCGCTATGCTTGCCATGCATGCGCACCAGTCCTTCTTTTACATACATGGTCTATTGATATATATACTTTATGTATACCTCTTTGTATATGTATCTATGTCCTCTATCATGACTACTGTGTACCTGTTAATGACCTGTCACCTGTTATTAGGTAACCAACCCGTACGTCTCAGAAGCTTTTTCTTGTGACTTCTGTACTGTGTAAATCGGAATTTGGTGCAATTGCAGACGGGGGTCCACTGGGTTGGTCACAAAGTGTGTTTTTTGTGAAGTCTGTTATTTGCCTGCTATATGCCTGACAGAGTTAGAGAATAACGTTGTAATTGCAAAAGCCTAGTGTGCGCTAATTACATAGCCTTTAGACACACTAGGCTGTGTGTGGGCAGCAGAATGGACCATGCTGATGGCTATGACAGAGACCAGGGGATGTTCACATCACTGATTTACCCTTTCAGCATCTCATGGACAAAACCTTTCCGAAAGCCAAAATGTGTCGTGTGGAAGACAGGAAATAAAGCTGTGTGTGTGTGTCTTGAGAATTTATGGGTTTGTGTGCGAGGAAGTGAGAAAAGGTGACAAGGATATATGATTAATCGGCGGAAAGGCTTGACAGAATTGTGATTGTATGTGTAATTGTGTGTGTGTCCTGTGGCTCTCATATTTCCTCTAGTCTGAAGCCCAGATGCTTTTTGGCTCACAGCCTATTACACACCCCATCTCTTTCGCTTCTGATTCTTCATGCATTACTAAACCTTAGGTCCCGTAATCGATAATGTGTGTGTGTGTGGCAGCGCATCTTTTCTTACTCATTCCATTCTCTCAATCTCTCTACACCTAATTGGCTCATTCATCAGCAAAGATAAATAGCCTTCCATTGTTTAAAGTGTCACAGGAAAATGCTGTATCCCCTTTTTCTTTCAGCTCAGTGTTTCTATCTCTGTTTTTTCAATGTGTTGTCCTTTCTTAAGTCCACCTGGATGAATCTGTCCATGGACAACTCTTCCCATTGGCATTTCGCAGTTTTTGTGAAACAGTTCTTTTTGAGTCTGTATGTTGATGTGAGTTTTTTCCTTCGAATCCCTCAAATGAACCTCAGGATTCTGTCTTGTTTTCTCTCACCACCTTACCTGCACGCATACATCCATAAATAAGCAGAAACCTTTTCCCTGCTGAAGAGAATACCGTTAAACCAACCCTAAATTTGTTTGCTTGTCTTAGCTGGTTTAAGATGGTGTATTGGCCAGCCTTCTGAGAGACCAGTTAAGAGCAGAAAACCATATTTGGCAGGTTTTAAGCTTTTGTTTTCAGCAGGGAGAGACTTCTATCAGCTGACAAGGATAAGATTCCTTTATGGTTGGTCGTTCCTGCTTTCTTTACCACAATTATTATGGCCCATAAACCGTATATCAGCAGTCGCCCATCTTGTTTCTTTCATGACCTATAACTAACAACTCTTTACTCCCACAGCCCCACCGGTAGTAGTCGCTATGCCTCCTCGGGTGAGCTGAGCCGTGGCAGCTCCCAACTCAGTGAGGAGTTTGGCCCAGAGGATGGTGAGAGCTTCCGAGGTTCCGGAGAGTTCTACGATGAGAATGACTCCTACCATTCCTGCCATTCCTCCGTTAGCTATGGTAAAGACTCACCTGGTTGGGATCCAGATGAGCCGCATGGCGTCTACAGTGATGATGGGGAGTATAACAAAGATGGAGGTGAAGAAGGTGCACTCTATGATGAAGAGGATGGTGAGATCTATGAGCAAGAGCAAAGGGAGTTTCCCTATGAGGAGGAAGAGGAAGGAATGGTGTATGAAGAGGACGGAGACCTTTATCCACTGGATGGTACTCTCAGTGAAGAGCAGGAGCCACCTTACACCCCTACCCCAACCAGCACTGCCCCAGCGTTAGCTCCTGAGGCCCCAACCAGCCGTCCACCACTGGAGAAACAGGCTTCCATACACCAGCAACAGCCACCACAATCTCAACCACCATTCCAGACCATTGAGCCTAAGCGAAAGTCACCGCCCCCACAGCAGCCACAGGGTGTTTTTGCCAAGGTCCCTCATACCTTGACCCCACCACGAGTCTCAGAGTTGGAGCCTGAGAAGGTCCCAACACCTGCAGGCAAGCAGGCAGCTCCTTCGGAGGAACCTTTGCTTACCCCTGCTACTGAGAACCTGCCTGAAGCAGAACAAGAAAAGAAAGATGCTCCTCCAGAGAGGTAAGCTTGTCCTTGGAGAAGGTGTAGCCTTTCATGACATTTTGCTGAATGCTTAGTTATATCTAAAAAAAAATGTCCATCCTTTCCCAGCACACCAAAGTTGGAGCCACCTGTGGACCCTGCACTAAGGGCCAAAGCCAACTGGCTGCGACTCTTCAACAGGGTTCGCCTTCAACTTCAGGAGGTACATGAGGTCTTGTGAAGCCTGACATTGATACTATATTTGTTTGATTAGCTTTCTCCAAGTACATAGTAATTCAGTAACCAATCAAAGTTTGCCAGCTTGCTTATGCCCAGTACAGTTGGTTCTGTTGGCCAACACTGGGTTGTCAGTTTTTGGTTAGTCTTCTTGCCCGGCGTTGTTGTCCTTTTTCTTGCCTGTCTTGTCCACGTCATGTTACTTTTTTGTCACTTGCTTTTAAGTTTACATTTTACATATGTTTACAATACAAGTCTTTGTTTTGAGATTTCATGCCCTGCCCCCTCTTTGTGTTCAACCCCATTTGTTTTTGCTTTTTTGTTTTATTTCTTTCAGTTTTTTGTCATTGCCATGATGATTGTCATGTTCTTCACTGCTTTACTGAAGCTGGACAAGCAGTCTGAAAGGTGGGTGTGACTATGTGTGGGTCCAAATTAAACACATATTCCTGACCGATGGCTGCAGCCTGCTTCCTCTGAGATACTCATGGAGTTGTGATGAAAGAATAATGATGGATGAGATAAAGATGTCCGGCAAATCCAGTCTAATTATGAGAGAGTCCTGCAACTGACGTCAATGAGATCAGCTGACTGCAGGCTCTTTCTCCTCTCAAAACAGACAATGGTCTTTTTTTCTTTATTATAAATTATATCATTGAAATTACATTGTGAGGTCTGCATGGATATTGAAAAAATGTTAAATATGGTTTAGCAGATGGATTAAAGAGAGATGTAGAGATCTGTCACTGACCCTGCTGTAACTCCCTGTTGTCCCCAGGCTCGAGGCGAGACTCCAGGACTTGCGTCACTCTTTTTGCAAGCAGGGTGAGTGTCACCAAAGGACTGCAGCTAATTTTTCAGAGCAGCTATGCGTCTGAGCAATTCAAACTTCATGCTTTAGATGATATATAATTTATGTAAACATTTAAACATCAGGAAGTACCTGAAGCTTTATGAATCACTATGACGAATACGCTTTAGGGGTGGGCGGATCGATCCTAATATCGATAATATCAATGCCAACGTTTGTATTGGTATTGGATCAATACTAGCCGGACTTTTCTCTCCTCTATACTTAATACATTGCTTAATACATTTAACAAAGATTAGACTTGTCTGTGTGTGTATATATCGCTCTTTTTACATCTCGAATGCAAACATTGCTGCTCCTCCCCTGCTATGCTGTTTTGTTGTCATGCCATCATGTGACTCAGTGGCTTCAAGCGCATGCGGATACTTTTGGCTGCAGTGAGAGATAGAATGGTGTAAATTCGCTACTGTAGCAACACCACCAACTTAACCACCTTATTTTTCAATGTGGACGTAAGCCTTTTTCTCTGTGAATGTGCAAGACTTCTGCTTCATTATGCACAGTAGGGAAATAATGAGAAAAATAACAGTGCAATAAACAGTAACATTTTTTGTTTTATCCACCCTGTGTGTCGGTTCACAATATCAAA